>NC_043004.1:9484002-9489002 GCF_006345805.1 Octopus sinensis
CGCACGCTCCCCAGTGACAACCATGAATGAGACTCAATCTCAACTCATGGCTCGACGCTTCATCCTACGTGGATATCCCCTCACCACTATCCACACTGCCCTTGCCAGGGCACTATCCGTGGACCGTGCCTCTAATTTTTCTCCTCGCGCCCGCCCCGTCTCCTTTTCCCCTCACCTACAACCCCTTCACCCTTCCCCTCCAACGCACAATTCTCCGAGCCTTCCGGCGATTTCAGTCAGATGATCCCTTCACCTCGCACATCTCTCTCAACCTACCACTTTCCTTCTTCGAACGAGGCCATAACCAGCGTGACCTCCTGGTCCACAGTTTCTTTTCCAACCCCACCTTCCAGTCTGGCTCGTTCTTCTGCTCCCACCCGGCTTGTTCCTCTGCTCCTGCCCACGCTGTCGCACCTGCCGCTACCTCTCCAATACCACCATCCTCACGGGCACCCATCATCGTCCCTAACAAATCACCGACTCCTTTATCTGCACTTCTAGTAACGTCATTTACTGCATCTCCTGCTCTCTCTGTAATTCCTAGTTCATCGGTCGGATGGAACGCCGCTTGGCTGACCGGTTCGTGGAGAACCTCTAAGACAACAGACTCAGCAATGATACACCAGTCGTGCTCCATTTCCGGTCTACCGGTCATTCACTACAACTGTCTCTGTTCGGACTGTCTTTGCACAGGTGCCATCCGGAATCCGGCCTTCGCTGTGAATAGAAATTAATCTTCTCTCTTCACCTATATATATATATATATATATATATATATGTGTGTGTGTGTGTGTGTGTGTGTGTGTGTAATGAAGGAGTATGGCTCAGTGGTTAGACCGTAGAGCTTACGATCGTGAGGTTGTGAGCCCGATTCCCGGAGCGGGCTGCGTGTTTTGTTCTTGAGCAAGACACTTTATTACCCATTGCTCCAGTTCGCTCAGCTGTAGAAATGAATTGCGACGTCATCTCTGGTACCAAGCTGTATCAGCCTTTGCCTTTCCCTTGGATAACATCGATGGCGTCGAAAGAGGAAGCTGGCATGCATGGGCGATTGATGGTCTTCCATAAGAACAACCCTAGGTTGTGCGTTCACCGGTGAGGCGTCTCTCCGCCCAGACTTGTACCTCGACGGGGAACTTCTTAGGTGCACCCGTGGTCATTTGTGACCCACGGAGTCGAGTTTTTCGAGTCATGTTTATGCATGCATACGTATATGTATGTTTGTATATATTTTTCTGTATATATATATATTTCCATTATGTTAATTGGTGAATAAGTCATTTTCTAGGTTTACCTTGCCTGTGTATACATGTTTGAAATTTTACCTGAGGATGGTGGATTTATGCTTTGATATCATCGACGAATACAACAATAAAATGCTACCGAAACAGCTGTAGTAAATTTTATACTCCACATGTGTTCTTGTGTGGGTGTGTATGTATGTATACATGTATAGGAACATATACAATTATGCCATAAATACTGCCATAGAAGCTAAACAGCAGTCCCAATGACTACTACTACTACTACGACGACGACGACGACAGGTAACCAGCATTTGGTTACCGGTCAGCAGTCTCTTTAGGTGTGTCGGTTTTATCGTTCACCTGTGAATCGACAGCCACGAGATACAGAGTGCTTGGTGCGTAACCTGTTGCTGAGAAGTAGATCTTCGGCCCAGATGGCGCTCATTCGAAAATGATAAAGGGGTTAAACAGCAATATTTCCATTCACATTATATGTTGCACAGATCTATTTAATATAAAGCAAAAACCAGTTGCCGAAATATTTTCTGCCACCTGCTGGAGAGTATTTACTTGCTTACATACATTCGCACTTACATACAAACTTATATATATGCATACATAAACACTTCAACGCATACGTGCATAGACAAATACCGAAAAATACATATAATACACATACACGTACATGTCTACATAACACACACACACACATACATACATACATATATATATATATATATATATATATATATATATATATATATTTTATTTTATTTATCTAGTTTCAGCTCACAAGCTGTGGCCATGCTGGGGCACCACCATTTGGTGTTGCTACATGATTTTACTTCACGAATGCTTTTTAGCAATTGCCATTTGGTGCATGCGAGAGTTCAATGCAGCTGCTCTCATCTGCACCTCCTGCCGAAGAAGAGATCCAGTTTCATTTTAAAGACATCTGCATCCACCCCATGCAGGTCTCTTAAGTTCTTCGGGATGATATTGAAGAGCTGTGGACCTCTGAAGCACAGACTATCACAGTATCTTGTCCTACATCTTGATGGCAAATTTGGAGTCCTTGGCACCACGGAGTGGCGCCCAGTTCTGGCATTTGTGTAACTCTCGATGCCAAAGTTTGGGACAAGTCCTTCTAGGATCTTCCAGATGTATATTATGGCATATCTTTCTCGCCTACGCTCTAAGGAATAGAGTCTCAATCTCTTGAGTCTTTCCCAATAGCTTATATGCTGCACAGAGGCTATCTTCTTCGTGTAGTTTCGTTGGATCGCCTCAAGTTCTGTGATTAACTTGACACTGGATGGTGACCATAGCTGAGAGCAATAGTCAAAGTGGCTTAGGATAAGTGTCCTCCAGAGGACCATCATGGTTTCTTGGTCTCTTGTTCTAAAGGTTCTAAGAATCCATCCGGTCAGCCGTCTACATTTCATTGCCAATTTAGCAACATGTACATGAAAGGTTGCGTCATCACTCATGTAAATACCCAGGTCTCGCACTGATTGTGCCTCTGGGATTGCAATCCCTCCGGGTCCAGTGTATTCATTGGGTATTGCATTTAGTTTTGCATGCTGATAGCATAAAGCTTGAAACTTTTCAGCATTGAACTGCATGCTATTCTTTTCAGCCCACTTGTATATTTTGTCCAGCTCACATTGCAGGTGATTAGTGTCTTCAGGGTTCTGTATTGCCTGTGAAACTTTTGTATCATCTGCATAACTTGTGATCGTGGCTCTCTGCGTGGCTGAGGGCATGCCTGAGAGGGCCATTATGAACAGTAGTCGTCCCAAAACAGTGCCCTGCAGAACACCGCTCACTATTTGCGTGTTAATGGAAGTGGCCCCATTGGTTACTACCACCTGACTTCTATTCTTCAGAAAGTCATGATGCCACTCTCCCAATTTTCCAACTATGCCAAGATCACGCAGTTTGTGACATAGCATTCCATGATCGACTTTATCAAAGGCCTTTGCAAAGTCGAGATATATGACTTCCACATTTGAGTGGTTGAGCAGTCGTTTCAGCACCCAGTCATAGTGTTGTAGGAGCTGAGTTAAGCAGCTTCTTCGTGGTCGGAAACCATGTTGGGTGTCAGGCAGCAAGTCATTTTCTTCAAGGAAGGTGATTAGTTTCCTTCTGACTATTCGTGTTCCATGACCTTGCTGATGTGTGAGGTCAGAGAGATAGGTCTGTAGTTCTTGGCCTCCGCTCTGCTACCTCCTTTATGAATAGGTCATATTTTACCTTCCTTCAGTTTTCTTCGAAGTTTGCCAGTTGCAAGGAAGCTCTGAAAGAGGAACTGCAGTGGTCTTGCTAGGACTCTCTTACATACTTTTAGAAGGATTGCCGGGAATCCATCGGGGCCATTGGCTGAGTTTGTTTTCATTTCATCTATAGCCTTTATTACATCGTCTTCCTTTATATTGATGTAATCAATCATCGCTGCCTCTGATTTTATATCTGCGGTGGTAAAGAAGTCAGTTGGATTGCTGATTTGGATATGCCCAAGGGGTGGAGTGAAAACACTCTTGAATTGCTCATTTAGTATTTCACTTACCCTCATTGGATTTCCTGTGAGTGTGCCATCCTTTTCAAGGAGTGGCCCTATCCTACAGTGCACTGTAGCTGTTTCTTTGGCATACCTGTAGAAAGCTCTGGGGTTAGATTTTATGTTGTCTATAGCCCAGGCTTCTTTGTCTGCTCTTTCCTTTTCATGGGAGAGTTGCAGACATTTTTCAATTTCTAACAGTTATATTTTCAGGCGGGACTTTTCACTGCTTTCAATTTGTTTGTTTAGGCGATTTGAAACTTTTGTACGCCGTCTGATTAGAATTTTCCTCTCTCTGGGGATTTTGTTCTTGTGTACAGTGGCCTTTCTCTCTGGGACACATTTGTAGCATATGGCTTGCATTACAGACATGAATTGTTGAAGTTTCATGTCGATGTCTGGCGAGGAGAGACATTCAGGCCAGTTTTGTTTAAGGATTTCTTTCTCAATTTGCTTCCAGTTTGCCTTCTGGAAGTTCAAGCTGGAAAGTTTCTGAGAGTTTCTTGTAGGCTGCATGTCCATGCTTTCCTTTGGCCCGTACATGGTCAGCTCTACCATGTTGTGATCCGAGAGTAGTGTCGGTGTCACTTTCACATTATGGATGAGATCCATATTATTTGTGAAGCAGAGATCCAGTATGTTACCTGCCCTGGTTTGTTGGAGTATTACTTGCTCCATGTACAGGGTGTTGATGAGGTTCAGGAGGGACTTCGCCTGTCCTCGTTCACATCGTGTCATTCCAGGGAGAGAAAGGCCCTCGGGCCATCTGACATTGGGTAGATTGAAGTCTCCCATAAGAAGTACACTTATGTGTTGTTCTAATGTGACTAGAACTTCTATTTTTATAAGGCAGTCTTCAAACTTGCCTACATGGCTTGGGGGCATCTGGAGGACTATATGTAGCACACACAACTACGCCCAGTTGCCTTATATGTACAATTAGTGTGTCACACACCGAGTTTGAGTATGACAAAAGGACCTGGGGTGTGAGGTCCTCACGGATGTACATAGCAACTCCTCCATGACCCCTTTCTTTTCTGTCGGTCCGTAGTACAACATACTGTGGTATGCGTAATTCCGCATCTGTTATGTCCGGTTTCAGGTGTGTTTCCGTAAGTGTCTATATATATGTCTATATATATATATATGTCTATATATATATGTATATATATATATATATTGAAATGGATAAA
>NC_043004.1:9491502-9511502 GCF_006345805.1 Octopus sinensis
ACGGTTCCACAAAAGAGACCGACAGCATCAGTACTAAGCTTAACAAATATGTCCTGGTACCGATCTGATCAACTAAAACACTCCAAGGCGGTGCTCCAACATGGCCGCAGTCAAATGACTGAAACAAGTGAAATATTAAAAGGTAAATGTACAATGGTTGCTAAACCTTTGATATTTGGTAGTATATTATGGTTGCAAAATGAAATACTGTCTCTACCAGTGTAGATATATTATATTATATCATATATATATATATATATATATATACACACATAAATGCTGACAGAGTTGGTTCTTATTACACATGCGTGATAAGAAGATAATAGCTGTTCGCCAACTATTTATTTTGTTCGCCAAACCAATTTCTCAATTCTTTACGGTTGCTTCTTTGGCTCCAACAGATGTATTCGAGACGACTTACCCTTTTGATCACACACATCAGATCAGCTATTTTATTCAAGTCCATGCGATTCTAGTTATATTGTTAAATGTATTCTATCCATATTACTTAAGGAACTACGACAGGAGACTCTAAATTGCTGCTTGGCTAGCTATACACAACAGCCAAATGTCCCTCAGATATCATCATATTGTTGTATGCATATAGAGTTCTCTGCATAAAGATGGGATGGTCACGGTGGGAGAATATCCTTTGACTATGGGTCTGCTAAATTAGAGCTGGTCTTGTTCTGAGCAACAACAACAGCACCAACAATAAGAAGATCAGTAAGCCAACAATAAAGGCCTCTGCATGGTCATTCAACCAGCTAGAAAGAGCAACAATTACAGCCTCAATAAACATCGTTCTGACTTAATAAGTGAGCAAGTATACATTAGATAACATAATCCTAAATGCTCTATACGCGAGAATAAAGATCGGCGGGTTGGTCTGACCTGGAATAGTTCTGATCAAATTCTAATCGATCATCGAAATTAACCAGATGAGAATTTATATATGAGGAAAGTGGAAGATGCGAGAGAAGATCAGTTTCACCGCGGATGTGACTCAGTATAGACGAATACAACGATTTCAAAAGAATTTCAATGAAATCAAGCAGCCAATAAGTAGGGTACGATGCACTAGGTATTATAGGAGTAGCTTTCAGATCGAAGGGTCATTCTGTTTTCATGTGGTGAACTGGCAGAAACGTTAGAGCGCCAGACACAGTGTTCAGCGCCATTCTTCCGGCTCTTTACGTTCTAAATTCAGATGACGTAGGCGTCAATTTTTCCTTCCATCCCTTCGGTAGGGTCGATGTAATCGACTTCCCCATCTCCTCAAAAATGCTGTCCTTGAATCTGGCAATGGACCGGCGGCACGTTCTGGGGAGCTGCTTTGATCTCGATCCCTTGCACGGCATGGAAACTGGGAAACAGGCCTTTTGAGTCCTTAGGGTTCGAAAAACATGCACAAAGTTGCTGGTTTTTCTTTCAAATTCATTAGATAGGAGCATTCATTATGTATTGTTGCTGGTGGATCTGTCAGTAATAGATTGGAAGATTATCAATATTGGACGGGATTTCTACATGAAACCTATGATGAGATCACTGTTTCTCTAAGCTGACAGAATCGTTAGAGCGTCGAACAAAACTCTTTGCAATATTTGTTCCGGATTTTTGCATCCTTGTTAAGCGTGGGTCGCAACTGCTGCGTGATCGGTAAACAGTATTTAGGGAGGATTTTACAGACTAAGATTTGTATTTTGAGAGAAGAAAAGATTGAGGAAAAAAACTGCCGTCTGATGAAATGTCTCCTCAGAGAAAATCTCTTTTGATGACCGCACTGCTCACATTTTATTGAAGCAAAATGAAGATCCCAAAGACTGGAATAGCTTTATTTATAGTTCTGGCTGTTTAGAGCTGGCTTGAGCTTACGCACCATCATTACTGATGTTGCCAGTATACCCCAACTCCCTTGCCGCCGCCAGCTCCACCCCTGCCGTCAGTGCCGTCACATCCACCATCACGGTCACTATCACCTGATCATTTAGTTTTAGCATTGGCACGTGACCACATGTTTGGTAGAAAGTACAGTCGATTAAATTGCTCTTTTTCTTGTCTCGTACTTTATTTTACCACTCCAGAATGATAGAAAGTCTTGTGGCCTTTTTATCACTTTGGGATTGTGAAATATAGTACTAAGCAAGTTACCTCCCAGCAGCATTTGAACTCCGAATGAAAGGCTGTTACTAAATGTACGTAATAATAAAAAAGATATTAATCACAAACTGGAAACACTTTCAGCAACAGGATAAGACAACTCTCAACTGACTGTTCAATGTTCTTGCCTTTTTGAAAACCGCTAAGAATTTGATATTTACCGACTTTGCCGGTGTATAAGACGAACATCAGCTTTACAAGTTCATTTTGGGGAAGAAACAAATTTAGTGTGTTTCATCAGACATTGAAAAATATTTTAAAGTACTTTTGTATGATTCTGTGAAATCCATTGTTGTGACAACGGATTAAAATATGAAATTATAAATTTATCCTAGATTATCATGGCCGTTTAACATGGACCCTTACCTCAAAATTGGAAAGACGATTGGATCGAGCCTACGCTCACATGCTAAAAGAATGGCTTCGAATCTCACCTGGAGAGACCGTCTAATCAATGAGCGATTGTATGTGAACCTTCGTCTCGTATCAGACATCATCCAAGAGCGTTGTGTTTTTGCAAGGCATTGCTGAGAGCTGAAGACGAAATTCTTATGGAAGTTCTTTTCAGATATCCTAGACAGGGAAGAACTAGCAGGAGACGACAGCCAAAACCTACATTAAGAAAATTTGTGACGATATAAACTGCAATCCTTCTAACCTGCAGTCCATCGTGTCATGGGAATCCATACAACTAATGCAACCGAGTCGTAAATAAACTACGTTAAATGAGTACAACTTCTCAACTTTAGTTTTCTTTTTCAGATCAATTGTATGATTGTATTTTGGTGAAGAGAATCACCATGTTTTATGTAAGCCCGGTCAGCCACTGAGGCGGTGCACCACTGCTATGATTTTGTCGTCATCCATTCATTGCAAATAGCTGAGAAGCGGATGAAAGTTTAAAATCCCGTTCAAATTCCTAGGAATATTTTTCATTTAGATAATTAAAAAATACTTTTTTTTGTATGTAACACAGTCATTAAATAATGCGAGGTTTATATCAGATGTAGGTTAAGAAAGGAGGTATAATGAGATGGTGTGACCTCGCCACATCACTACCGATCTAACGCCAATGTTTTGTAAGTTTAAGCCAATAGATTGTGATATTTGTGGGGTTTTTTGTTTCAGTATTTATTGTTGGCAGCAATTATTGTATATAGCGGACTAATGTTCATTTGGCTTTCTAGTCTATGTCATTCTGTCTCCTATCCGTATTACAGCTCGCTTTAGAGACAGAGTAATTTTTGGATGAATTTGAAAATAAAGTGCGTCTTCTACGTCGGCAAATGCGGTAATTTATCTTTTTCGAACAAAAAAAGACAAAGCTTCACCTACGGATGGATTTGAACTTGGCACATTTAGAAGAAGTATGAAATTGAAATATCTATAATGTATTTAGGTAAACGTTCCTCGATCTCCGTCTCGTCTTTCACAACATATTGCCCTGCCTTTACTGATTCTATTAATAAAAAGCTGAAATGTAATATAAAATATAAATAACTGAATAGTTTGTAAATGTTTGTGTTCGAGTCTGGAACTTCCCAATATCCAAGGAAACAAGAAAGAATTGGAACGGACAAAAGAAAGAGAAAGAAAAAGTAAAAAAAAAAAAAAGAAGACAATGAACAGAAAGGTGAATGAGAAGAATAAGAATAAGAAGAAGAAGAAGGAAAGTAAGAAGAATAAGAATAAGAAGGAGACGATTGGTGAAAAAGTAGAATAGTGTTTAGAATAACTTTTTAAATAAGTTCAAAGCCGAACCGGAATTAAGTCTGATATTTTAACGAGATTTTACGGTTCCCTAACCAATGTTAATATTGGCCATAATCGCGGTTCATTCGCTGATAAATTGGTTTCGAGAACATTCTTCTTCGAAATTATTGTCAATGATTGATGTTCCATTTTGCCAGTGGAGTTATTGTTATCTTAATTTACATTCTTTCTTTATTTCTGTTTTATTGGCTTCATTGTCATACATTTTTGTTTGCTTGTTTGTTTGTAGGAAATACTGTTATTTTTGTTGTTGTATTCTTCGTTTTGTTTTTGTCTTTCCCCTCCTCCTTCTCCCCCACCCCTCTTCTTGTTCTCGTCGTTATAATATTTGTAGAAGTAATATTAACAGTCGGAGCTATAAATGTTGTTGTTATTTTTTGTTGCCATCGTTATTGTTCATCTTGTTCTTGTTACTATCGTTGTTGTCGTTGTTGTTCTAGTTATACAGTAACAGTGAACTAAAGGAAATACACAAAAAACATTAATAATGCTGGAATGCACTCAATATTAAATTGAGAAGCTCGATCGCTTGGAGGCTACGCGAGGTGTACGCCAAATCTAGCTCTATGCCTCAGTCGATCAACCCAGCCGAACCAATCAGTCTTCCGACTAGATCTAAAGAACACGAATTATAGGGAATTAGGGGAAAAGTCAACAAATCCGGAGAGCAAGGAAAGAGAGTTCGATTCTTCACCATACTGAAGCTAAATATATTTTACGTTCTCCTGTCCTCTCAATAAGAATAACAAAAGGAAAACAATAACAATAAAGTACGGAATTAAATCCTTTTACTAATCTTCTGGGAAGCGAATTAACAAAGAAGTTACTGTATTGGATTTACGAGGTTAAACACCTTGCTTTAAAACGTTTCGTATGAGCTTCGTCTGATCTTGTTGTGCATACACATTCGTGCCGTATGGACATACAATTTTATGCTTAGCGATCCAGAACATGTACAACAAGCTGTTCCGAGAATGCTACTCAAAGTAAAAATAAAGAAAAATGGAAAAAGGCAGGCACCCTCTTCTCTGAAAGAAAAACAGATACATTCGTCTGTAATCCTCTTCTATAACAAGAGACGAAGCTAACTATTTGGCCAAGAAGAATCTTAGAAGATGCTTAGCGAAGATTTACGGTTAAGTTGATTAGACAGCAAGAACGTGTCATTATAAGCATGGCTACAACGCAGTTGTTGACAAGATTAACCAACCCGGACTTCGCTGTCGGGTACTTTTATCGAATCGCCCACCCGAATGAATGATCAAAGATAATATTCTTTGCAATACTTGAAGCAATCTAATATTTAAATTGATAGAGGACGGCAGAAAGAATTCGTAGAACTAACTTTAGATTAAATTTCTTACAGTCTTTAATTGCGTAGCTTTACGTTCTCTCTCACAAATCTCGACAACGTTAAAACTCGCCATTTCATCCTCTGATGTTTCAAAATATATGCATCTGTAATAAATGCATCAAGGTTGATTCAAGCGACTCTATTAACGCCAACACAGATCTATGTGGCCTAGCGCCACATTATCTGATTAATAAACGACGATAAAATGTTGGCATTTAATTGCTTCGTTTTCCGTTCCCAGTTATATAAACAACGATGAAAGTAAAATTTTGTCTTTCATTTCTCCGGGATATAAGAAATAAATAACAGTAATATACGTGGGTAGGTGTAGATTTTGTCGGCTTTTCTTCCTCAATTTCATATTAAAGGTGTTGTGTTTATGCAAGAAATGTGTGTATGTATGAGTGTGAGTGTATGCGTGTGAGTGTGTGCATGTGTGTATGGGTGTGAGTGTTTAGAGGAAGGCTAAATGAAAACGTTAGATTTATTTGAGAGTACAATTTATCGTCTCTTAATTTAATATAAATTTATTATCTTCCTCCTTCTCCTCCACATCATCATCATCGTTTTACTATTAGGAAACTTTCGTAGTTATCTAATTTTGTGATATGTGACCTATAACCTCTGACACGGTTTGGATTTCTGGTTATAACCAGTTTAATCGGCTTTCACCACGTGACACATCACCCATCGTCATTATGTTTTTAAGTCTTTGTCAGATGAGTCTCTGTGACAGTTTCAGGGCCTCAAAACACCAGCAACAAGTAAAATATAACAACTTCAAACCAGAGGACCTGGTCCGCATATTTGTAAAAGACTGCTTCCTGTCTAAGGATCCCAAGGAACAAGGTAGGAGTGTAAAACCCGGCGATGAATTCGGTTCTCCAATTAAAAACAAGCAGTGTCCGACCGACTTCAGCACAGTTTCCATGTAGTCAATTTAATTCGTAAAACATGCGTTGACTCAAATTATTAGCGACAGAAGATACTTGCCCGACCTATTGCGCAGTGATATTGAGCCTGCCATTACGTGATTGAAAAGCGAACCTCTTAAGCACGCAGCGGTGCCCTCGTCTTGAGATCTTATTTTGCGGGGTGGAGTGGGCGCTGTCGTTGTTGTCTAGGTTCAGATTTACCCATTTTGAACAGATCTACCGTCAAAAGCATTTCAACCATAATCATTCTCTCTGTTTCGCTAACTTTCAGTCACTGTCCATGTTTAAAGCTGCATTAAATAACGAAATCGTTGATAGTGAGGGTTTTTTTTTTCTTTGAAGATAGTTGGCTTGTGATCCAAAGAAAATTTAATCAATTAGCAAGTCGAAAAATTATGTGGAAGCTCTTTTTGTTGATTCGTTCACACTGAAAAAATTAATTGATAGGTAGCTCGTTACTTAGCAGTTCCACGTTCAAGTCCGCGTTGCGTTTAGAACAATGGGCTAACAGAATTTGTGTAAAGAATAAATTAACATTTTCTTTGCAAAGAAAAGAAAAACAAATTCAATTCTTTCTTTCTTGTTGTGTCCAGGGAGTTTTGGTGAACATTTTATTAGTGAGGCTTAGAAATAGGAAGACTTCTTTCTTGGTCCCTCATTGTAGATTATCCAGAGATACAGACAGACAGACAGACAGACAGACAGACAGATAGATAGATAGATAGATAGATAGATAGATAGATAGAGAGAGAGAGAGAGAGAGAGATAGAGAGGGCAGAGTTATGGATTTACGCTCATGGATCTACGCAGGATTGCACCCAAGGACTAATGCTGTGGTTTCTATAAGTTCGGAAAGTTGAACTATGAACTTTTATGCTTCTTTTCCTTTTTTCCTTCCATCTTCTTATTCTTTTACTCCCTTCGTCTATGTTGTCATGTTATTAACATATGCCATTCTCATTTTCCCTATTTTTTTCCTATTTGTCTCTGATGACAGAATATCCCATTATCGTGGTTATCCGAGAAACAACAGTAAGATTTTGAATTTCTTCCTATAATATTGTAAACGACTTGAGATGTTTGCCTTGCTTTAATGTTTGCTGTCCTTTTTAATAATGATATATCTGCTGCATCGGAAATCTGCAATAGCTCCATAATTACCTTATGGGCTATAACTTGGAGCCCTAGTAATCCGTTACAGCATTTACCTAGCGTACCTAATCGTTTAGATTACCTGTGAACTAAATCCCCATATTGTGTATGTGTGTGTATGGAGGCGCAATGGCCCAGTGGTTAGGACAGCGGACTCGCGGTCGTAGGATCGCGGTTTCGATTTCCAGACCGGGCGTTGTGTGTGTTTATTGAGCTAAAACACCTAAAAAGCTCCACGAGGCTCCGGCAGGGGGTGGTGATCCCTGCTGTACTCTTTCACCACTCCTTCTCTCACTATTTCTGCTGTTGGCCTGCTCGCTTAGCCAGCGGGGTGGCGTCATTCGAAGGCGATGTGTAGCAACATCTGTGTGTGTGTGTGTATATATATATATATATATACTTGTAAAGAAAAGTTGTACAAGCACGTAGAGTTGCGTTAAATAAGTTAAAAACGTATAATAAGTGCACGAACAAACGGGAACACAAACTGGAGGGGAAATTGCCAAACGCTGTTGCCAATAATCTGGAGGAAATAACACCAAACCTCAGTCTTTGGTGATGTAACGCTTCTAATGATAATAAATCATTAATTCTGAGCGCAAATTCTATCACGTTTAGATTTTTCACTTCATTGTAACGAACTTAAGGAAATAATACTTGTAATATGTTGGGGAGGATTCAATTAACATTAAATCATAGGTGAAAATAAGGCGGCGGGTGGCAAGATCGTCAGCAAGAGGAATGAAATACTTGCTGGCATTTCTTCCCGATCTCTACGTTCTGAGTTCAAATCCCACCGAGGTCAACTTTGCCTTCCATCCCTTCGAGAAAATAAAGTACCTGTCAAGGCCCGTGGTCGATGTAATCGATCTACCTCCGCCCCTCAAAATTCCTGACTGTGGACCGTGCAACAGATCAGTCTCTCCTTTGGGAGACTGTTTTAATTTCAGTCACTTCGACGCCACGGAAACTGATCCCTTATGAGTTTTAGGGACCAAGAAAGATAAATAAAAAAAGAAAAAAACATCCGTACACACACATATATATATACATGTATGTATATGTACATATTCATATCTATTATATAAAAGTCAATGTCTTTATGTGTTCGTGTATTATTTATACATTCGAAAACTGCTTCACCGATCCTAATGAAATTTGGAACACAAAATCGAAGCCCAGGGAGAAGGGTAATGCTGTGTGTTTCATACAATTTCATGGACCAAAATTACTGAATGGATCCTTATGATATTTGAAACTTAGTTTCGATGCATAAGGGCGGGTATAATGCAATATGTTTGGTCTCAATTTCAGATGGCTTAAAGGGAGCAGAACCCCCATGAAAATTCATAAATTTTTCGATGCTTATGAAATTTCAACCATGGGTAATTGACATACATCAAGAAGTATTCTCAAAGTTTCCACTTCACATGAGGATTTTAAGACTCCGTAATGGGGGCCTTAACTCCAAAATTTTAGTCAATTTGTTTTATGATCCAAAACTAGGTCAAAAGTACTGAATGGATTTTTACGAAATTTGGAAATTATATTCTATGCATAAGGGCCACAACCCCCATGGAAATTCATATTTTTTGCTGTTGATGAAATTTTAACCATGTATATTAGACACAAATGAAGTAATATTTATAAAATCTCATATTAGAAGTTAGAAAAACCCTATCATGGAGACTTAACACCCACAATTTTGTCATTTTATCTAAACAAAGACGAATACAGTTGTGCTCTTTGAAGCTATAGGGTTACCCGAGCATAAAAGATGAGCATCATTTGTAATTCTATGTTACAACAGTGTAAGAGTTTGCTTTGAGATATACTTAGATCGTGATTTCTGCAATGTGCTGCATAAATTGTCAAGTAAATGAGAGGTATCTTTGCCTCCACTGATTCAGTTGCAAAGTGTTGAGTAAAGCTATTTGGATGCAGACCTCCTTTCAGTTTTTTTATCATCACTAGGTCACGCATAGTCCCCAGATGGTAACGTTGAGTTCAAGGCCTTTCCAGATGAGTGACTGGTTATTCAAAGACATTTATAGATTGTAAATTTATTCTGTCCAGTTACGTATCAGTATAGAGGTCATTTTCAAACTCCAACTTTCGTTTCTCCTTAGCCCTCACGTCACACAGCTGTTAATGTTTATTTCAATTGGGTCACGCCCTTCCAATTGCTATAGATCTGTAATGCATCTTACGGCTGTGCCTGTCAACTGTATGGTAAGGAATCCTTCATTGGGAGTGGTAACGACTAAGGTAGGGTAGCTGACTGCTTATTGTAATCATTCGTCTTTTGGTTTCCTGTAGCTTTGCTCTCTTTTACAAACTCAGTGAACATATATTTCCTATTTCAAAGAAATTCAAACAATAGATATAAGACTCAAGTTAAAAAGATTCTCAACAATTCAACTTCTTTGGTTGACATTAAGACGCCCACCCCCAATAGGGGCCTTAACTTCCTCATTTTAGAGCTCCATGACCTCCATTTTTCAAGAGCAAAATCATTTTAACAGGATCTATAAGACTGGAATTTTGGAATCTGCGCATAAAGATCAGTAGTTTGGGATACATGTGTCATGATTACAATTTTTTTAGGGTGTGTAAAGAGGGAAAAAACCCTCATCTGCAGTTTTGATAAAATTCGAAACATAGGTATTACAGTTCATTGCAGAAAATATAACGGAAAAGTCTAATTCTTCAATTGCATGTAACACAGGCAACGCCGGGTATCTCTGCTAGTATATATGTATGTATGTATATATATATATATATATATATATATATATATATATATAGTCAATATA
This sequence comes from Octopus sinensis, assembly GCF_006345805.1. Classification (NCBI taxonomy): domain Eukaryota; kingdom Metazoa; phylum Mollusca; class Cephalopoda; order Octopoda; family Octopodidae; genus Octopus; species Octopus sinensis. The sequence goes on from NC_043004.1 coordinate 9,501,693, forward strand.
CATAATCAGATAAAAAGTGACAAAGAAAAAGAAAAGAAAACAACGAGCGTGAGGTCGTACACAAAAAGTATATAAGGTTGACGCTCGGTGAAAGGAGAGTTTAACGTTTCGAGCACGGCTCTTCGTCGGAAAGGAGAAAGGGAAAAGTCCAAAGAAGGAGGAGAAGAAGAAATCGCTAACGGGTCACGTGTAGTTACATTGCGTACATGCGTATATACACATTTATATACATTGTATTTATACAGAAACACACCCATATCTTTATATACATAGATATATGTATAGATATGTTAATATATGTGCATACACACTTATATATACATACATGCATGTATACATATATACATGTATTTATTTATACATATTTATGCAAGGATATAAGTATGTGCATATACACACATATATACATATGTAAACACACACAGACACACAGACACACAGACACATTTATTTATATTTTTTCATTGATGTATTTCGGTTGCCATCTTCGGTTCGCTTCGGAGCAACGGAAAAGAAAGCTATATATTAGTGGCTAATAATAATCAACGTCATCGCATGACACGGATAAATATGTACACAGTTGCTTACTGACGAGCGCCAAGGAGCGAAATCATGAGGTGGAGCGGACAAGGGTGATGGCGGTAATAATGTGTCTTCCTTGATCGTAACCCGGGAGGATGTCATGAGACCTGATCCATAAACACGTCGCCGACAAACAGGGACTTTCATTAAGTGCTTTTTACACACTTCTTTGTAATTTTATGTGCATATATATGAAGACTTTGTTTAGCTCATCTTCCATGTTGGTTTATACTCCTTTCTCTCTCACTCCCGCCCTCTTTCTCTCTCACCCTCTCTTACTCTCTTTCTCTATCTCTCACTCTCTTTCTCCTACCTATTTCCGTTGTTTTTGCTCTCGTTTGAACTTTTAGTTCTTTATATCTTTTAACTAATTTTCGTTTTTATGTCTGTGTTTGAATATCTATGTATGTATGTATGTATGTATGTATGTATGTATGTATCTATCTATCTATCTATCTATCTATCTATCTATCTATCTATCTATCTATCTATCTATCTATCTATCTATCTGTCTGTCTGTCTATTTATTTTCATTCTTACACACACACTTTCATGCGTTTTTATGTGCGTATGTAATACCGAGTCGCAATGAGAGTGACCAGGAGGAAAGGATAGATAGATAGATAGATAGATAAAGAGGGGAGAGAGAGGCGGAGAGAGATTTTGTACGAATGGTTGGCATATGAAAAGATAAGTGTGCAGTTATTAGCCACAGCAGTGAAGACTATTTTCCCTCTCCCTATATCAGATATACGAATTCTTATCCGACCTGGCTGCATGCCTGCTCCCATTAAAATGGCCTGGAGAGGCCGAAATGTATCTGGTGCTCTGACCGACCGCCACTGCGACATATTCTTTTCTGTCTGTCTGTCTCTGCCCCTCTTTCACTCCTCTCATATTTATTATGTTTGTGACACAAAGTTCATAAGAGATGTTATCCCAGGACAAACACTACCATATCAATAGTGTGTACACATCAAGTGTGATACATACATGGTTATTTTAATTGTCCCAAATTGCGCATGCATGCATACATACATATATACAAACATATATACATACATACATACATATATATATATATATGGAGAATTCACGAAAAAACAAACAAAAGACGAAGACAGGTGGTGTAGAAAACAAACAGATGTATTAGCATAACGCTCGGGTATTGAATTATATATATATATAATTGATGAGCGAAACGCAAGATGGATTCCGTACTAAACTTTATTCAGCTTGACGGTCGTTTTGACCCATCCTGAAGTTGTCCCGTAGGAGTAGGATATTGTGTATCTAATCGTGTTGCATCAATCAGTGCAGGCTGTGTCACTTCAGGTGTAGAAAAAGATATCCTCCAAGGTAGACTAAGTTCTCCTTGGCAGGTTGTCCTCGTTCGTTGTAAATGCCAAGGAGAACTCAATATATCCAGTGGGAAATATCTTTTTACACCAAGCACTCGACGTAACGCAGTATGCACTGATTGATGCACCACAACTAGAAGACGAACAATTTCCTACCGCTATGGGATTGATGCAGGATGGGTCGAAACGATTGTCCTGCTGAGTAAATATTCGTACTAAATCCATCTTCCGTTTCCTTTATTAACTATAAATTCAACAAACACTGCGGATTTCCCGACGTAGATCCAGTCAAAATGTACAAATTAACACAAGCTCACACGCGCGCGAACACACACACACACACACACACACACACCACACACACACACACACACACACACACATATATATATATATATATACTCACATGCCCTTATGTGTACATGGTTTTAATTGTCTTTAAAAGCTCGATTAAACGAACAAAAGCGCTAATAAAGAATTATCCAGAATTCTATTAGGATGTCAAGAAAGTTCTTGCGGTTTTTAACCTTTAAATTCAGATGCACATATCTCGGCTCAAACAAAACTTAATTAATCGAAATAAACACCAGCAGATTCAACACACTTTTGCCAACGCGAAACAAGTTTATTGATGCCAGTAGCGTAAAAATCCTGCGTTCTGGTGGTGATGAAGTCGTTGAAGGCGTGGTTTTTCATCGTCTTAATTTTTTAAGCATTTCTCAAGCAGGAAGTTGTCGAGATATTTGAAAAAGTGGTAGTCAGCAGGCGAGAGGTCTGGTGAGTATGGCGGATGGGTGAGGCAGAGTTCCGTAGCCCAATTCGTTCAACTTCTGCAGGGTCAGTTGTGCGACGTGCGGCCGAGCGTTGTCATGGAGAAGAGTTGGCCCTTTTCTATAGACCAATGCTGGCTATTGTCGGAGTTTCTTATGCAGTTCATCCATTTGCTGACAGTACTTCTCTGCCGTAATAGTTTCGCCTGGATCCAAAAAGCTGTGGTGGATGAGACCGGACACAGACCACCAAACAGTCACCATGACCTTCTTTTGCTGCAACTTTGGCTTCGGGAAGTGCCATGGAACTTTGTCGGCGTGCAACCACTGAGCTGAGCATCACCAGTTATCGTAAAGAATCCACTTTTCATCGCAAGTCAAAATCCGGTCGAGAAACGGGTCATTCTTGTTGCGTAAAAGAAGAGAAGACGAGATTCCAAAACGTTTTTTTTTTTTTTGGTTGTCGCTCAATTTGTGCGGCACCCATTTCTCAAGTATTTTTTTTTCCAATCTCTTTCAAGTCGTTGGGAATTGTCGTATATGTTACGTCTAATTCAGAAGCAAGCTCTCGAACAGTTGTGCGTCGATTGGCTTCGACTAAGTTTATCGTTGTCATCATCCGATGGATGACCACTACGCTTATCATCTTCAAGATTCTCATCACCGCGACGAAATTTCTTGAACTACCTTTGTGCTGCACGTTCATTAGTGGTTCCTGGGCCAAATGCATCATTGATATCGCGAGCTGTTTCAACTAACTTCAGCCGCTCAAGCTGCTCGCAGTAGATCTCTTTTGATATTTTGTTTTGGGTTTAGAAGTTCAAAGTGGACTAAACCTTTCATATCCCACCGAACAGATAACAACACGTGGGTGAAGACTTTCTTTAGCCTGGGGTGTCGGGGCTTCTCCCATCCCTACCCACTGTCTTCGGCGTGTGACATTTTTATAGAGAACCCATTTCTCGTCATCCATCACAAGATTCATTCGTGAGACGTGACAGCAAAGAAAATCACATTCACTTTCCTTGCGCAAGTTTGTGAGGAACCCACTGACCCAGTTTGCTGACTTTTCGGATGGCACGCAGGTATCGATGAATGATTGCATCACCAAATCCAAAATTTCTGCTAGTTCCTTAACAGTTACAATGGGATTTTGTTGCACCAAGGTTTGCAGGGCATCCTCGTCGAACACTACTGATCTTCCAGGATGAAGCTCATCTTTTAGTCTGTAGTTTCCGGTTCAGAATTTGTGGAACCACCGTTGACACTGGATTACGCTTATTGTCCGGTCCCCCCAAAACTGCATTGATATTTCTCACAATGTCCGTTGCAATGTTGCCTTTATTTAACTCAACGCCAAATATGTTCCTCTGTCACTTCCATTACAGCTTTGAAAAGAAACTGTTAAAACTCCAACTCCACTCTTCAAAATCACTACCTGCTTTTATTGCAAGTTGATGCAGGTAGTTTACCCACGCTCCCTCTTTTAGTTCATGTAATTGAAAAAATCCGCATTATTTATGACATGATCCTATATATATATATATATATATATATATATATACACACTTAATCCATGCATTCTGCCTGTCCATCTCGCTCGACGTTCCATTTCTTACTTTTGTATTGTCTGTGGGTTGCCTCTATATATTTATGTATAAATGTAATACATGTGTGTGCTTTAGCATGTATGTATGCTTATATGTATTTGTCTACGTGTACGTGATATAGAAATAAGCATGTACACACAAGGGCGTGTAAATGTATGTGTGTGTATATATATATATATAGATATGTATGTATGTATATATATATATGGTGTGACTGCTTTCCGTTTTGATCTAGGTTAGTTGCCTTCCAAGACAAGAAACTGCAGAAATCTGTAGAAAGTTTTGGAAACGGAAAGAAACATAGCGCCATTGGTCTGCCTGAGTTTATATATTCACTGGGGAAGATAACAGTGCAAATTAGAGGCATTAAGTGAATACGAACGGTATAACGAACTTACAGGTGTGTGTATATATACATAGTACATATATATAATTATATATATATATATTTATGCATATATATATATATATATTATATATATATATATTATATATATATATATATATATATGGATATATAGATGTATACATATACATTTATTTATGTATATGTATTTGTATATCTATGGGTGCATACGTATGTGTGTGTGTGTGTGTCAGGCTGGCGTCTAGCATTTGCAGCTCTACATGATTTACGGCGAGGTTAATTGGAAAATGGCGCTTTTCTCCATTTCTAATAACTTTAGGCCAATCAACACAACATAACATACGACGTACAACAACACAACACCGTACAAACAATATAATACAACACTGCATCACATCACTATACAATAAAACATACAACTCACTACCCCGTAGTGACTTCATCATCGACGTAGAAGCATATTGCGCACGCACACACACACGCGTTTACATAGAAGAGACTTGTATTAATTACTCCAACCCTTCTTTGGTCGTTCATTATTTTTCCTTCACTTTGTTCTATTTTTTCTTTGTTTACTTTTTCATTCTTTGTTTACTTTGCTGGGTTTTTTTCTTTCTGCATTTATTTCATCTTTCTTTCTTCTTTTCATTCTTTCTGCATCTTTTGCTCGTTTTCTTTCCAGATTATTATTTGTGTGTGCATAAGTGTATGCATCTATGTTTGTATGTACGGATGCTATTATTTACATTTTTATTTCCAGATTTCCTGCCAATGGTGAAGGAGCCGCTTTCGAACCTAGATCCAAGGCAGCTTCATTAGAAGTTTAACATCAACAGGGCAGTTGTGTATGTATGTATGTATGTATGTATGTATGTATGTATGTCCATTTTGCAAGTATTTCGAGTGAAGATCTTTTTTTGTTATATTCATAGTCACAGATATAAGAGAATGCCTAGACACATGCATATGTAACTGTATGTTAAACTTTTAGAAAGTTTTGCAGATTTTGGCACTTCCATGGATGGTTCGGATTTTTCATCTTTTAATCATCTTTCTCCTTTCTAGTTTCGAGTACCCTAATCTCTTAAGATTGTTGCTGTGGCAACTTGTTACATATCCTAGTGCCCAAATAGTTACGGGCATAAATCTAAACTTGTAACCTAGGCGACGTAACTGTATATTACTCGATAATTCAACATTGGTGTTTTCTTTCTGCTGGTTTTTAGCTTTATCACAACTGTTGGCCAACTGATTCCCATCCACCACTCTGTCTTGTCTTTACATCTCGGCATTTGAGCTTTTCACATGGGCATTTCACCATTACACTTTCACATTATTTGTAGTTATGGTGTGCAAGACCATACGGTCGGTTCTTATATCTTCCTTCCAACGGATCTCGTTATAAAGTGTATATGTATATACATCTCTCTATCTCTCTCTCTGCATATATATATATATATATATATATATACATAATTATAACAATAATGTTTTTTTGCAACAAGTTGCTTAACCACATACCGAAAATTTTAGAAATAGCAGCCAAAAGGCTACTATTTCCTTTTACTACATAAATAAGTCTCCACAGACAACAATATTTGTTACTAACATATGGCAAAAAAAAAAGAAGAAAAATAATGAAATCACACAGTCTTCGGTTAATTATGGACGTACGTTTCTGGATTAGAATCATAAGACTCATTTCCTTCATCGACATAATATTCCTATAAATCTAGAAATGCTAGGAAAACTTACCTCCTATATTTTCGATCAAGCGACATGGAAAAATATAAAAGCTAATCAGCGTATCCACATTTATATCGAGTAGTGAATTCGTATTTCCCTCCAGAATTTTTACCACGTGTTGTCTGTGGAGACTACAGACCTATCTCTCTGACCTCACACATCAGCAAGGTCATGGAACGAATAGTCAGAAGGAAAGTAGTCACCTTCCTCGAATAAAATGACTTGCTGCCTGACACCCAACATGGTTTCCGACCAGGAAGAAGCTGCCTAACTCAGCTCCTACAACACTATGACTGGGTGCTGAAACGACTGCTCAACCACTCAAATGTGGAAGTCATATATCTCGACTTTGCAAAGGCCTTTGATAAAGTCGATCATGGAATGATATGTCACAAACTACGTGATCTTAGCATAGTTGGAAAATTGGGAGAATGGCTTCATGACTTTCTGAAGGATAGAAGTCAGGTGGTAGTAGCCAATGGGACCACCTACAATAACACGCAAATAGTGAGCGGTGTTCCGCAAGGCACTGTTTTGGGACCACTACTGTTCATAATGGCCCTCTCAGACATGCCCTCAGCCACGCAGAGAGTCACAACCACAAGTTATGCAGATGATACAAAAGTTTCACAGGTAATACAGAAGCCTGAAGACACTATGCACCTGCAATGTGAGCTGGACAAAATATACAAGTGGGCTGAAAAGAATAGCATGCAGTTCAATGCTGAAAAGTTTCAAGCTTTATACTATCAGCATGCAAAACTAAATGCAATACCCAATAAATATACTGGACCTGGAAGGATAGCAATCCCAGAGTCACAATCAGTGCGAGACCTAGGTATTTACATGAGTAATGATGCAACCTTTCATGTGCATGTTACTAAATTGGCAATAAAATGTAGGCGGCTGACCGGATGGATTCTTAGAACCTTTAGAACAAGAGACCAGGAAACCATGATGGTCCTCTGGAGGACATTTGTCCTAAGCCACTTTGACTATTGCTCTCAGCTATGGTCACCATCCAGTATCAAGTTAATCACAGAACTTGAGGCGATCCAACGAAGCTACACGAAGAAGATTGCCTCTGTGCAGCATATAAGCTACAGGGAAAGACTCAAGATATTAAGACTCTATTCCTTAGAGCGTAGGCGAAAAAGATATGCCATAATATACATCTGGAAGATCCTAGAAGGACTTGTCCAAAATTTTGGCATCGAGAGTTACACAAATACTAGAACTGGGCACCACTGCATAGTGCCAAGGACTCCAAATTTGCCATCAAGATGTAGGACAAGATACTGTGATAGCCTGGGCTTCAGAGGCCCACAGCTCTTCAATATCCTCCCTAAGGACCTGAGAAACCTGCATGGGGTGGATGCAGATGTCTTTAAAATAAAACTGGATCTCTTCCTGTCAGGTTTCCCAGATGAACCAACTTCACGGCAGGAGGTGCAGATGAGGGCAGCTGCATCGAATTCTCTCATGCACCAAATGGCAATTGCTAAAAAGCATCTGTGAAGTAAAATCATGTAGCAACACCAAAAGGCAGTGCCCCAGCATGGCCACAACTCGTGAGCTGAAACTAGATAAAATAAAATAAAAAATATACATACATGTATATATATATGTGTGTGTATTTTATATATTTATATATATATGTGTGTGTGTGTGTGTGTGTGTGTGTGTGTGTGTGTGTGTATACATACACACACACACACACACAAAGATAGATTGATATCTACGACTGAGTGGGCAAACAAAAATACGAGACACTGTCTAGTGCTTTTTTTTATTTTGATAAGCCAGGTACTTATTCTATCAGATTCTTGTCAAACCAGTAAGTTATGGAGATGTAAATAAACGAACAGCAGTTACGAAACAGTGATGAGGGAGAAACACAGAGACAAAGACACACATACACTTACATATACAATTGATTTCTTTCAGTTTCTGCCTACGAAATCCACTGACAAGGCTTTGGTCGGTCTGAAGCTGTAGCAGAAGACACATGCCAAGTCACCACACAGTGGGACTGAACCCAGGACTATATGTTTTGGAACCAAGTTTCTTACCACACAGCCACACCTGCACCTATGTGTGTGTGTGTGTATATGGGTATATATATATATATATATATATGCATGTATATATGTGTACATATTGCATGTACATCTATATATATACAACTAAACCTATACATGTGTATATATATATATATATATATATATATATATACATACACATACATTTGTGCAAATGTATACATATATATGTGTGTGTGTATGTGTAGTTAATCTAAACATGAAAACACAAAGAGAAAACATAACAACGCGAGAACGTGGAACAAGTATAGTGTTATTGGACACTCAGGAAAGAAAAGAAAGGAGGATTTAACGGAGCTCTTCGTCAGAAACATAGAAAAAGGAAAGGGAAGACGGAGAAAGAAAATCGCCAACGATACACACGCGGTCATATATTGAATGTGTATGTATGTATGTATGTATGTATGTATGTATGTATGTATGTATGTATATATATATATGTGTGTGTGTGTGTGTGAGAGAGAGATAATAGTTTCACTTTAATAGTTTCAGTATAAAAGTGAAACTTGTTAAAGAGAAAATATCTGACATTGCAATACAGAGATGTTATTGTTTCCCTTTTGACCCGCAATACTCAAATAGTGGAGGCGATATGTTATTGGTCTGGTGGGCTCACACTAGGCAAGAAGTTAATATTTTTGGGGCCTATGACACTACATGGACCCTAAGTAAGGCATGTGTAAAATTTTAAAGAAATTGGTTGTGTAGTTCTCAAGTTTTAGGCATTCACACAGACACACATTCTTATCTTTGTGTGTGTGTATGTATATATATATACATATATATATATATATATGAACGTTTGTATGAGTGTATACACATATTGTGTCAAATGTGAGTAAAATAGGGTTTACATGCTATTCGAATCAAAGTTTCGCTGATTTACTCTGTTGGTCGTCATTCCTGATGAAAATATTTTAAATAAAATTATAGCTTTTAACAAGAATTTCAATTCTTTGATGGTTTAATCAAAGAGAGAAAAAAAGCAACGACTATGTCACTTCTCAGGTTCTATGTGAATGTCGAAAGGAAGGGAAAATGTTATCCCGAGACCAAACACCTAACCTAAATGCTTGCAAAAGAGAGAATTCCGCTTTGATTTCTTAAAGTAACTTGGAGCTAACGGTTAACATTTTAATTCGCGTCTTGACGATATTATCAGGAATCCCGATTTTCCTGTCGCTTATTACATGCATTCCATGTTCACTTAATATTAACTTTGATAATCAAATCATTAACATACACACAGTGCGAAATGGTTATATATGCGTC
>NC_043004.1:9516502-9574002 GCF_006345805.1 Octopus sinensis
TGCCTCAGGAAAAAAATAAGTTGACAAAACCCAGATAGGATGTTGACAAATGTCCTCCTAAAATTTGAGCGACATGCGTGCTAATTTGTCGATGTGCATAAATTACAATCACCTACACAAACACACACGCACACATCCTCCCTTTTATAGATATGATTAAATGAGAATGAGAGATTTACACAAAATGAAGCGGAGGACGCGGTCGACCCCAAAAACCACACACTCCTATTGAAGACTTTGCTTTCTCCTTTTTTACACTCTCGTTTAAACAGGTTCTTTCACTCGCAACATACTTGCTATTGACTTCCATCTTTTACGAAACACACTTTGCGACAGGCATTTCTTCTCCAGCCTTATTTTCCGTTTCATGTGGAAAACGAAAAAGTCGATTAGCTCAAGACTGGAGATGAACATGCCTGTTGCAATTCCTTTCACTCTCGTCTTCCATACTACCTCTTCGCCACAGCAACTACCGAGAGAAAACATGCTCGCTCCTCCATTCAGTGGGGTCGGCGGAACGATCTTAATTACAGATTCGCTCGACAGTTGTACTCTTCTCGAATGCGACAGCAGGTGTTCGATATAAGCCCAGAGCTAAGTCACCTAGGGGCATCGTACAAGCGCATGCAGAACAGTTTCACTGTCCAGTTCGCATTTTGCACAAATCGGCGAAGGCGCATACCCATGTCAAAAAAGCTTATTTCGAACCGTTAAAGCTCCTCTGTAACATTGCCAGGCCAGGGACTTTTGTTCTTTGGAATAGGTTGGCCCGAATATTCTTTGGAAAAGGTTGGCCAGTTGATCGTCGTCGAAGCCAAGAGTATCTCCCAGGACGTCGTTTCACTTGAACTCTACTAACCCTCTATACAAGAACGAGATAGTACCCCCCCTCCACAATCGTTGCCCGACTGGGAGAGAAGGACGAGTGCCTGATGGCACTCTGCATACCACACGCCCAACCTCAGTCTACACCTGATCCATGGGTCCAGTTCGGTAAACGATGTGAACTGTGGAAATTACAGCTTGACGAACGGAGACCACACCTGCTCACCGTCCAGGTAAAGCCAGAGGTGCCTAAGCCTTAGCGCATGTCTGCACATTTTTAGCCACGGCATCCCTAGCCCACCCTTCAGAGGCCTTTAGCAGCAGATAGAACGCCTTACAAGAGGTCTGCTGCCCCTCCGCAAAAAGCGAAAGAGCATGCGTTCCAGCTTGTTCACCCACGAATCAGGGCAAGGCACGACGGTCAGGCGGGAAGTGATTACAGAGGCGATAAACACCTCTGCAACCTCCGCCCTCCCTTTCAAGGACAGTCGTCGGCTGGCAGCCGGTTCGATATAACTGAACTCTAACAATTTATTTATTCATGTACGTTCATCTTTATTTATCTTAAATATTACCGATCCATCTTCCGTAACATCATCGTTTTCTTCCTATACCACAATTTATTTTCTTTTACTTCTTCGTCTGTTGTCTTCCTGCTCCTTCTCCTCCTCCTCCTCCATTCCTCATCTTCTCTACCTCTCCTCTCCTTTCTCTCGTCTTTTCGACAACTTTTCCAGATTTACTTCCATTCTCTCTTTTTTTTGTTTTGTTTTGTATTTCCCCGCCATATTTTACACATTCACTTTCACCTTTCCCCCTCTCTCTCTCATTTCTTCTTGTCCCTCTTCTATCCCCTCTCTTTGTGTCTCGCAACCACTCCTGTTTTATTTCTCTTTCGCCTTTTCAACCCACACCCTAGATTTCGTTCTCAACAATTTTCGTTTGATCGTTTTAAAAATTACCCCATCTCCCGTCCCCTTCTTTCTCGTCCCACCGCGCTCCCTTGTGCTCTTCGTTACCCCTAATATTCGTGTATTTAATTAGACTAAATTGTCTCATTTACCCGCAAGGCTTACAGTTAAGGGTTCGAATTCTTAAGCCATCACCATTTCTTTTAATTTCCTCTAATTCATATTTATTTATTTTATATTTCTTGCCCATATTTGATTTATTTTTTTCGTTTTTGCGTATTTATTTCTTATTGCATCTAAGCACGTACATATATAGATGCGTGTGTGTGTGTATATTTATGTGTATGCATATGCATTTATGATTATGTATGTACATATACATATGTGTGTGTGTGTACATATGAGCATATATACTCATACTGCATATGTTCGTATGTATGTAGATATGCTTGTACGTACGTATATGTACATACGTGTGTTTCCATGTATTTATGCGCACATAGATATACACACACACATTCATACACACATACATACATACATACATACATACATACATACATACATGTACACATACATATAAGGTTGCGTAGGTACGTGTGCGTATGTGTGCATGTATATACATGCATGTGTATGTAATTCTTATCCTTTTTGGCTTTCACTGGAACAATAGCTATAAACAATTCACCATAGGCTGCCCACTACAAAATCTGCCTCTACCTCATTCCACAGAAATAGATTTTTCTTTGCCTTTTCCTTCTTTCTTTTCAACTTTCATTTCGTTCTTTTTTGCCTTGGTCCATTCAGCTTTCCTTCCATTGTCCCCGCCACCACATGAAAAAATTATAAACAACCCTAAATTAACCGCATCAACCGACGTACTCTAGGATTCTAAAAGGACATTTATCTGACCAAATATATTCTTTCCGGGGGGAAAAACCGCAAGAAAGAACAAACAGAACTGTGTATAAAATATACATTGCTTTCTTTTATGAAAAATAATCAAAGCAGAGGAATCAACCAGAAATTGTACACAATCTTTAGATTTCGCATTCACTGGTTCGTCTGCATTTTAGCTCTTTTTGCTTGCTACAGTCTGCGACCAAACTGGACAAGAGCCTTGTTGGGTTTTGGTCGAAGGAATCGACCCCAAAAATGTTTTGAGTGTGTGTGTATGTGTGTGTGTGTGTGTGCTTAGTCAGTTTCTTTTGCCGAGGACGTAAACATCTTTTTTTACGGGAACGTAAACAAATCAAGAACCGGGGGTGAAGCGGCACGGGAGGCACAAACCCAGATGCGCGCATGCGTATATGACGGGCTTCATCATCGTTTCGTTCTATTAAATTCACTCAGAATGCACTGGGCGGCCCGGGACTATAGAAGAAGGCGCGTACCCAAACTGCCATACACTTTGACTGAACTCGAGACCAAATTCTTGCGAAACGAGCTTCATAACCCCACACGAATAGCTACTTCTATGCGTATGATTTTAAATTAGTCGGAAAGGATGTTACCACCATCATCATCATTTGTCACTGCCGGTTCTTGAATAACAAATCGGCTCTTCCAGAATTTTTGGAGATTTTTACTTATGTCTCCCATATACATCTATGCACATATGCTATGTCTTGCAGCCTCAATGGGTGAATAAAATTTCGACTGGAATCAGAGACAAGGTCCGACATTTCAAAACAACACAATAAAATGGAGATTTTTTTCTATTGATTTTCATCGAACCTCAAATGTCGAAAGACAAAATCGACCCCATTGCGGTGACTGAATACCACGCAGTATTTCGTGTGGCGCTCTTCTGATTTAGGAAAGCCGGTGCTTTCTTGGGTCGACATAATTAAGTAGAAATCGTAATTGCTTGCTGTTCGTGTCATCGCCAACTGAACATCAATCTAGCATCTCTACAACCCAAGACATTCCACTCATGACAATTCGACCTTTTCCTATATTACATTATCTAATATAGCATCTATTTTCTTTAAAACGGTAGAGAGTGATTTAGCTGCTGTTTCCAGCCGAACAACTGTTCGTATTAAGGCTCTTTCGTCGTTTTATTATTGACATTATTTAAACACAAAGGGACATAAATCCCATAATATAATGATATGCTACTGTCCAACCACGACCACTTCGTCTTTTCTTTCCATTCATCTTTTATAAGATGACGGTTTGTGATACACAGGAGATTTGGCTGCAATTTCTGGCAGCCCAAGCTACCACAAACAGGCATCCCAGTTTGGGATTTACCGTAGGTTAGCTTCAAGTGTAACTTGATTTTAGCAAACTTAAAATCAAAAGCATTCGAGAGAGATTGCGCCAAGTCACAAAGCATAAAAACCTTGCGCCTTCGTAGATTGACTGTCTCTCTCATGCTGTGGCCGCTTGGAATCAATATAAGAAATGCGCGCGCGTGTGTATGTATATATATAGATAGATAGATAGATAGATAGATAGATAGATAGATAGATAGATAGATAGATAGAGATAGATAGATAGATAGATAGATAGATAGATAGATAGATAGATAGATATAAATAGATAGATATAGATAGATAGATAGATAAATAGATAGATAGATAGAAATAGATAGATAGATATAGATAGAGATAGATAGATAGATAGATAGATAGATAGATAGATAGATAGATAGATAGATATAGATATAGATAGATAGATAGATAGATAGATAGATAGATAGATAGATAGATAGATAGATAGATAGAAGGACACACATACTATATTTATGACAGAAATGCATGAGATGATGTAAAAAGGTTGGTGGGTAAAGGGGTTTGTTGTCTATTGGAAGGTGGGAAGAGAAAGAAGAATAGCCAAAGAAATAAGAGGTGATATTTTGAGGTAATAAAAGCGAACAGCAGTTGATATAACATAATGTCAAAGTATATTTGGCTAAAGTAAATGTGAGGCGACAGTGAAAGCTGAATGTAAGTAACTACTGTCAAGCAAATTTTAAGTAATATACTGAGTGTAATGATTAGGTGTGTGTGTGTGTGTGTATATATAGATGTGCAGGAAAAATGGAAAATATAAACGTAAAGTAGATTGAGAAAAGGTAGAAAAGAAAAGATTGAACCAGACATGAAGCCTAGTATATATACATATATAAGCAAGAAAGAGTGAAACATAAGACAATGTTTACTACGAAAGTATGTAATTAAGGAAAAGAAAAATACTTCTAGAATAATAGCGAACCGCAATTGGCAAGAGTCCCGTATAGGCAATCAAATCGTTAATATTCGCTTCCCTCATGTAAAGCATTCATCTTGATTTTTTTTTCTCTCCACACAAACATCTCAACCCGTTTTCTTTTTCTTGCTTACTTCCCTTAACGAGATTCACCTTCCCTATTCTTTTCCTTCTTGGTTACCACATTATACGGTCTGGGATCTAATCCGAGCAGGGTAGGCATATCTTTAGCATTCCTCTTTGCTTCTGTGAACGAACTTGCAGAAACGTTAGAACGGATGAAAAGTTCACAGGAGTCAATAATTCCGGCCTTCTGTGCTCTGAGTTCAAACTCTGCCGAGATTAACGTTGTTGTTCATCCTTTCATGATCGATAAAATAACAGTCTAAGGTGCGAGATTGCCAAAGATATAAGGATGCTAGGTGCAATGCCTTGTGATATTTGTCCAGGATCTTCGAGTCCTCACTTTTGGGGCGGTAGACTGTTATGTTGATCAACACCACCACCTCATCTTGGTTTTCTCAAAGCATGTTGTAAGCTTTGAGACCAGGTCTCGGCTTTGAGAACAACTTACAACATTCCATCCAACAATCTCAGAGTCAGTAAAAAAAAGAGAAACATCACGAGCGGTGGTCCTCCCCCACCCCCGTAAGAAGAAAGTGCTAGTTAAACAAGATGAAGGAGACACGTTCCATAGAAAAATGCATCCTTCTTAACAATAATTGTGGAGGCGCCTGGTTTACAGGTTAACGTGTTGCAGTTATGAGCGTAAGATTGTGGTTTCGATTCCAGGACTGGGAGATATGTTTGTGTTTTTCAGCAAAACATTTCATTCTCTGTTGCTTCAGTCCACTTAGCTGGAAAAAAGAGTAATTCTGCGACGGACTGGCGTCTCCTCCAGGGTGAAGTACATACGCCACTGAATCCTGGAAACTGGCCATGAGTCAATGGTTCAGGAACAACCTTTGATAATTTTTTTTTGTCTCAATAGTAATTAGCTAATTAGGAAGGCTCTACTTATTGCTCAATCTAGCAGTTAAACCAGGTTTAAATCATGGCATTAGATAATGAAATCCTAGATGACTATCAAGAAAATATTTCTCAAGCAAGATCGGATCAAGGTCAGACCGATGCCCGAAACACAGCCCAGCAATGGTACTCTTTCATCATCCTTATCATTGTGTAAATGGCAAGAAATTAAGATATAATAAATATTGACTGTAAACTGAGAGATTCAAAATTCAATTCTCATCTAATACAAACCTTACGAATATATTTTCTACTTTTATCTTTTACTTGTTTCGGCCACAGGGCTGATCCCATGCTGGGGCATCTCTTTCAATAGTTTAATCGAAAAAATAGTCCATAGTCCCTGTGTTTTATTTTAAGCCTGGTGCTCATTCCATTGGTCTCTTTGGCCGGAAGGTTAAGTCTCTAGAACGTAAACAAACCAGCATCGGTTGTCAAGCCGTTGTTAGGGTACAAACACTAGCACGAAGACAAACCCACGTGTGTGTGTGTGTGTGTGTATATATATATATGTATGTACTCGTATATAAACACACTAGCTTATAAGCTGTCCGATAGGATGGCTTTTAAGCTTGCTCCTGTTGAGGGCACTTCATCAGGCCTTGGGCCCAACAATGACGATTCATGCATTGAGTACATATTAGATTTTATGAAACTTGCACAATATTTTTCAAGCAATGAATAATTTTCATCAAAATAATGATATAATTTGTCGATGCATGATAAAGAACAATACCATCACCATCGCAACCACATCCGTCATTCACACACACCATTCAGTCTTTTTGTGATGGTAATGGGGTGATAGTAATAGGAGGAGTTGCAGTTGTGATAGAGGCAGAGGCGGTGGGGATAATGGTGGTGGTAGCTGAGACAGTCAGGGATAACGGTGAGAGTAAGAAATGTGAAAGAGAGTGGTGATGGTGGTGGAGGAGAAGTTAACGAAGACAAAGGTACTGATGGTGGTGGCGTCAGAAGTTTGAATGGTGTGTCTGTGGCAGATGTGGTGGTGATGGTGGTGGTACTAAGAAAATGAATTTCGTGTTCAGTTTCTTTCTCTCTCTCTTATTACTCCCACTACTACCATAAACACTACTACTTTTAATAAAATATCATCAACAGTAGAAGTGTCATTGAATAGTGAGAGAGGGGTCAAAGTGTGACACACTGACACACAGAAATTAGTTTTCGCATTAATATATATACATATACGGCGAGGTTTTAGAATCTTTTTACGAAATCCACAAATAAAGCTTTGGTCAGTCCGGGGCCATAGGAGAGGACTGAACCCGAAATCATGTTGTTGGGAAGCAGATGTTTTACCACACAGCCACGCCGGTACCTACACGCCATGTAATTCTGTATATATTAACTCGTATGTGCTTATACATTGCGGATAGTATTTTGGTGCATGACAATGTGTTTCTTCTTGTGTGTGTGTGTGTTAGTTTATCCGAGCAAGAAAGAGAGAGACAAGAGAGATGGAGAGCGAAGCATGTGCGCGCATGCGTAAAGAAACATTTTTCATTCAGTCGTAGGTTTTCATGCCTTGTCACTAACAATCTAACCAGATTTGTTATTCCAAGATGCGAATAGGAGAGGGAAAAAATATGGTAAAATGAATCAACAAAGAAGCAAAACTAAATAACACACACACACACACACACACACACACAAATAAATATATAGTCAAATTACATAAAATCAATAGAAAGATCAGTGAAGAATAGAAAGCCAAAATAAAACATAGAATATTAATATCTTGTATATAATGGCATGTAAAGCTTTTATTGGTCATTTAGCACATGAATGATGGTCAAAACTCATTTTCGTAAGAAGCAGAGTTGCTTTGACCGAAACCATATCAAGTTCGGAACTGATGGCGTTTTGTTGATTTGCGAAACGGAATTGTAAAACGTAAAAGTGTGATGGGGGGAAGTGAACAAACTCACACATACATAGATGTACGTGCGTACATACATACATACGTGTGTGTGTGTATGTGCGTGTATGTGTGTGCGTATAAAGGAATTCAGCAACAACAAGACAAATAGGAGAAAACAAGTGCAGAATGTAGCGTGATCGAACCCGGTTCCACATGGTTGGGAGGCAATCTCATTAAACCACAAAATCATACCTACGTCTATCAACTGTGTGTTTAAATGTATACACACACACACACAACACACACACACACACCACACACATATATATATATATATATATATATATATATAAATACACGCACACGCACATATACATGTACGTATGCAAGCATTTATATATATATATGTGTGTGTGTGTGTGTGTGTGTGTGTGTGTGTGTGTGTGTGTGTGCATGTATGTGTATCTATGTATGTGCATGGTCTCAATTAACGGGAAAACTGTTATGTTTCTACACGTAAAATGATGGGAACAACTTATATTGATGATTTGATCACACACACACACACACACACACACAACACACACACACACACATATATATATAATATATATATATATATATATATATTATATATATATATATATATATATATAAATACACGCACACGCACATATACATGTACGTATGCAAGCATTTATATATATATATGTGTGTGTGTGTGTGTGTGTGTGTGTGTGTGTGTGTGTGTGTGCATGTATGTGTATCTATGTATGTGCATGGTCTCAATTAACGGGAAAACTGTTATGTTTCTACACGTAAAATGATGGGAACAACTTATATTGATGATTTGATCACACACACACACACACACACACACACACACACACACACACACACACATATATATATAATATATATATATATATATAATATATATATATATATATATATATATATAACCATTTAATGTTGAATAACAAAACGTATAATGGGAAGCAAACAAAAAATAATAAAGAGGAGAAAGCCTGCAAGGATGTCATAGTGATCATGTTAGAATATGTACGACAGATAAATGGGAGAAGTCAGAAAAAGCCACAAAGATATATTAGACAATAAGAAAGCCGACCAATCACACATGTCAAGGAAGCAGCCATCCAGCCCGTGAGCCTGTCAAGCCGTCAACCAGCAAACCGACTTGCCAACAAGCCAACAAGTTTGCCGTCCATCTAACCAGCCAGCCAGCTAAACATCGAACTCCAGGAAAAAATATACTGAGATGTAAAGGGCTAGGAAACGTTCTGCGCTGTAATACCTGTTTCTTTACTACCCACAAGGGGCTAAACACAGAGAGGACAAACAAGGACAGGCAAACGGATTAAGTCGATTATATCGACCCCAGTGCGTAACTGGTACTTATTTAATCAACCTCGAAAGGATAAAAGGCAAAGTCGACCTCGGCGGAATTTGAACTCAAACGTAGCGGCAGACGAAATACGGCTACGCATTTCGCCCGGCGTACTAACGATTCTTATTTCTTTATTTCTCACAAGGGACCAAAAATAGAGAGGACAAACAAGGACAGACAAAGTATTAAGTCGATTACATCGACCCCAGTACGTAACTGGTTCTTAGTTGATCGACCCCGAAAGGATGAAAGGCAAAATCGACCTCGGTGGAATTTGAACTCAGAACGTAACGACTGACGAAATGCCACTAAGCATTTTGTTCGGCGCGGTAACGATTCTGCCAACTCGCCACCTTCTGAGATGTAATACCACTTGCAGAAGGACCACACCTATGTAATATAGCGAGTACTTTGATTAATTGAGAGTATCACAGTAATAAGCTGGATGGGTATTTGAAATTTAATTATGAATATATGTTGTGTGCCCCACTGAGAAAAATCGAATAAGTCCGAACGTCGGATAGTTTTAAAGACAAGGTTCACTCGTATTTGTTGATTGCCTAGATTGTATTTATTTGTTATACAGCGGGAGATTTTGTATCCGAATCGCAAGGAGAATCTCTGTTAATTGTGGTTCCTATTTAATTGATTTCGGTCAGTTTGATGGATTTCTTTTTAATGGTTATTTGTTGAGCTTCTCCACAATAATACTCTGTTTTCAACTTTAAGTACGAGAAAAAGAATACTTACTTTCGTTTCGACATTTTAATATAAATTCTTGTCTACTGTTTAATCATTAGGGGCTTAGCTTTTAGATCTTCCAAAGTTGTGAACACGACGGGCATCGAACAATCTCCAAACATCCAGATTGTCCGCTTTCCTCGTAACTCCACTCGGGTTAACACCCATCGATATCATATCGTTCCAGAACTTACTACTCCACGCCTTCCATGATTTGTCTCTCGGTCTTTTCTCTGTCCACTCTATCACGGTGCTAGCATATCTCTCCCGCGGTATAATCAATGCACGAGCACTAAGCCGTTCGTCACTATATCCTACAAACATCAAATGCCAGCTCTTCTCTTCACCTAACTCTGTCTCAGTAAGAGATGCGAAGGACTGAATGTAGGCGGGGGTCGATGGAACACATCCAGCAATTGAGAGATCCTCGCTGTCTTCTTTCAGGTTTCACAGGAATGTCCGCACATTCCATGTTGTAATCGTGGTGATGGTTTTAGTGGTGACGGTCTACTTCGTGAGAATCCGGGCTTCCTTTCGGCTTTGAGCCACATTCGTTATACGCCCATCCTGAGATTGTATGTCTTTACCTCTATGTACATCAGGAATACCTTGGTTCTTACTCGTTGTTCCTGTTGTAGGTAAATGTTTTTACGATCCTAGTCCCACACACAATCTTCCTCCATTCTAACCGGGTTTGGCACGGCAGAGTTAACCATTATAAGAGTCGCATAAAAATGTTATAATTTTCATAGAGGCAGCACCGGCATCTCTTTGAATCATCGACGGCAACAGACCAGGATATATTGATGTCATTGATAAGGCGGCGAGCTGGCAGAAACGTTAGCACGCCGGGCGAAATGCGTAGCCGTATTTCGTCTGCCGTTACGTTCTGAGTTCAAATTCCGCCGAGGTCGACTTTGCCTTTCATCCTTTCGGGGTCGATAAATTAAGTACCAGTTACGCATTGGGATCGATGTAATCGACTTAATCCGTTTGTCTGTCCTTGTTTATCCCCTCTGTGTTTAGCCCCTTGTGGGTAGTAAAGAAATATATATTGATGTCATGCATATGAATATATTTCCAGCGAGGACAATGAACTTTGTAATAGCATAATGTACAACAAATGCCTTGGTCCAAGATACCGGAGCATTTGTTTGATCCCTGGCTTCAGGTAACAGTTCGTTGCAATAACGTTGCTACATTAAGGCGCAATATGCGTGTCCGTGTTAGCGCATGGGTACTTAGAATATGATATATTTAATTAATTAAAAAAATAATCAATAGACGAGTATTATGTAAATTAAAAGATCGTTCATCGTTTGACGATGATGAACAATCTTTTAATTTACATATTACTCGTCTAGTTTCTATGAAAACATGCAGGGCGTTTATTACAACATAATCATTATTCATTAATCTGTTGTTTATTAATATTCATATCCATATGATTATTATTATTATTATTATTATTATTATTATTATATTATTATTATTATTATATTATTGAGTGAGAGAGCAGTGCATGCTATCAAAGTGACATTATGGTAATATACACAAAACCCAGTATACACGTCACGTCTACCCGTCTGATAAGAGTACACCAGGCACATGCATCACAACCATATGTGTGCGTCATAGAATTTTCTTCAGGTCGAGTAGCCCATCTCGCTCAGAAGGTCCCTGAATAATGGTTAAGGTTGATGAACAAAATACCCGTGTTTCCAATGGTGAATTATTCAAACCTCAAAGAATTCCTCTCAACACATGGCTATGATGTTCCCTCAATACTTCTGCTCGTGATCAGAGATGCACTTATCGTCAGCCACTAAGGGACATGTTCAACTGGTTAAAGTTAAACAACTGACAAGTAAATCTGCGGTATTATCATCATCAACATTATTATTATTATTATTATTTCTCTTTATCACAAGTTTTGTTGGAGATCCAAGGGTCTCGTTTGCGTACAGGGCTTACTACCTGCAACCCACGGTACTGTGCTATCCAATCTTTTCAACTATCTAATACGTTCGTCACTATTTTGGCTGTACCAAGGGGGAAAAACTTTTGTAACAGTTCTACTGGTCATTCTATTCCAATTCCCTTTATATTCCCCTTGATGCCTTCTAATACTGTTCCCAAGGACCCAACAATAATTCACCTTCATTTTCCATAACTGGGCTATTTCGTACTTAACAGGGTTGTATCTATCTTTTCGCCTTCCGTCTTGACTATTCGTGGATCAAAGTGGCATATGTGGTGCACTTTGTCCACCACCACAACCACTAGGTCCGGTCTATTATGTTCTAGCACCTGATCAGTTTGGATTGGGAAATCCCAGAGGATTTTGCTACTCTCCGACTCTGCCACTCTCTGCAGTCTGTGCTCATACCACGACTTGCCTCTCTCTACCCACCACCTTTCGCAAAGTCTTCAATGCTGCACTTTCGCTACCTGATCGTGTCACCACAACTTGTAGTTGTTCTGGGCAAGTCTAGGGCATTCATTCGTAATATAGACATGGTTTCATTCTATTGCAGATGCGACACAGCGGAGACACTTGTTCATTCCTCGGGTTCATCCTCCAGTCCTTCGCCAGAGCATGGTCCTGCGCTGCCATTATACTGCTCTCGGTCTCTTTTTTTAGGCTTCCTTTCATTAGCCAGTCCCACTTAGTTTTCCCAGCAACTTCTGTAGTGGCTACATGGAATTCATTGTATAATCTCTTCTTACGTGAGTCTTCTATTATTATTATTAATATTATTATTGGTTTTCAGGATGAATAACTAAATGAAGCGCAAAGCATTCCTTACATAGATACTGTATGTAGATTATTTAAGAAAAAAACATGGCTGAAAGAAATTAGATAAATGGAGAAGCTTGAAAACATGGTTTTTAAACAAGATCTTCCCAACAAATAGAGAAGAAAAAAAACAAACAATCCCCACCCCACCAAAACCCAAACAAACAAGCGTGTCTATTGAGGTTATTGTATTTCGTTTAAATAAAGAGATTTAACTGTTTTCGTTGTTCCTTTGTTAATTTTGTAACTGTATATATATTTTTTAAATAAAATATTCATTCATTCATTGTAGCTGATATGTCAATGAAAATCTAACAAGAGATTTATGATGCACAAGTATGCATGTGTGTGTGTGTATGTATATCTGTGCGTCCGTGTATTATATACACGTATGTATATTATTTTATGCTTTTATTCTTTTGTGTACACACATCTTTTAGGATATATCTGCACACACACACACACACACACACACATATATATATATATATATATATATATATTGATATATATATGTGGGTATGAGTGTGTGCATGTGTATGTGCGTATGTGTATGTGTGAGTATAAGCTTGAGTTTGTGTGTGCGCGTGCGTGTGTGTGCGTGCGTGCGTGTGTGAAGTGTTTAATAAAAGAGAGCCGGAGAGAAGAAAGTGCGCAGAAAAAGAAGCAAATTAGTTGAATGTAAAAAAAAAATAAAGGTGAAAGGAAGCGAAAGAAAAGAATAAAAGAGGAGTTCATGTTGAGTGTGGTGTGAATGAGAGCCCAAGCTGCAGCATAAACAGTCTTTGTGTTGAAGAAATAACAAATCGGAGAATAGGGATGGAGGCGATGGGGAAGATCTGTGGTTTGGCGGTCAGCATTTCACAGTTGGTTTAATGAAGCAGAAATTTACGCTCACATTCAGTACAGCACCTCACCAGGCCTTAACAACAAAAACAACGGCAACTACTACTACTACTACTACTACTACTACTACTACTACTACTACTACTACTACTACTACTACTACTACTACACTACTACTACTACTACTACTACTACTACTACTACTACTACTACTGCTGCTGCTGCTGCTGCTATTAACAACAACAATGGACAGGAGTAATAGTTATGAGATCATCAAAAGTAAACTCAGCAGCTACATCAACCACATGAAGGAAAAGTAGCGGCAGTAGCAGTAGCAGTAGCAGAAGAAGAAGATGAGGAGGAGGAGGAGGGGGAGGATAATTTTGATGATAATGGGGAGGTGCGTTGTTGGTGGTGGTGATGATGTTGGTGGCGACAAGGATCATGATAAAAAAATGTAGAGGACCACCACCACCACCACACCATCTTCACCATAACTGCCCCTGCCTTCATTAGAACCACCACCAACACCACCACGACTGCCACTGCTGTCGCCACCACCACCATCACTATCTGCATCACCAACAACACCAAACTAACAAGGCTGACCCTACATATTCGCTGGAGCAAGTACAAATAACTGTTAATCACATTCTACTCTCTCAAATCAAGACACACTGATCAACGGTACCTTTGATATATAATAAAACGGGATGATCATGACTGGAACGCTTTGATGGGGCTTAAACAACAACAACAACATTAACAACGTATGCGATTGACCTTAGTAAAGTTCAACCAGAGTAGAGCCTGGAGGAATACCAGAGCTCAAAGCCCCTAATGCTCCAGACTCGAGATGTAGAGAGAGGGGCCCTCAAAGGGAGGAGGCTCACGGTTGGAAGGGATGAAAGTAAAGGTTAATAAGCAGGCTTAAACACAGCAAGAGAGTTGTAGATGGGAGAGGTAAATGGACCATGTCTTACTTCATCTGGCAACGACAATTTTTGTCTGTCTTGGTGTTTATCTCACTTCGGTACCGAGTCTACATTTACGCATAATGATACAATCGAAATGTTTTTTGCGGCCCATGGCCCGAGAATCTTTGTTTCCCGTCAAGATTAAACCAGTCACAAGAGATGAAATTGCAGCTAAGGACGCTGGCACAAATACAGCAAAACATCTCATTTTGCTAACCCACCAAATTGAAATAGTGCTTATGCATCAACCCCATAGAAAGGTTGTGGCCTTGTGGTGAAGCTATTCGCTTCATGACCATATGATTGTGGGTTCAATTCCATCTTTGGACCGCTTGGTGCATTGTATTCTTTAGCAAAGTATTTCACTTTACTTTGATCCAGTCTATACAACCATACAAGAGTTCTCTCTGAGTGTTAGCATCATATCCTCTCTCCCTCCCCACTCTCCTCTCACCACTCTCTCTCTCACACGCTCGTACCCCACTTGCCACCCCTTGGACGAAACTGGGGTATGAGGGAAGGGTGAAGGCTTCTAAATCTATTCGCAAACATATAAGAACTTAATTAAACCAAACTTTGGTTTATATTACTGAGCCATGCTCGCTTGCGCGTGACGATCAGCTGCACTTATTGAGTGAGAATCAAGAAATACAATATAGACTTCGGTTGGATCTGAAATCGGAGCACAAAGAATCAGATTCTATCCGACGCTATAATGTCGCTTCCAATTCCAGTTCACCTTCTGTTTAATAAGAACATCAATAACTATTTCCTAGATTGACACAGCAACAGCACAGGAGTTGTAGGGCCTTATTTTTATTAACCCCTCCCCACAGAAAAAAAAAAATCACACATACAATGATGAACAGCGAAGTAATAACTTGCGGGGTTTGATCATGATACTGAAGCAATATAAAAACTAGGAAAGTAACATAACAGAAGGAGCAATACTAACACTACTACTACTACTAATAATAATAATAATAATACTTATTTCTGCTAAAGGCACAAGACTTGAAATTTGGTGGGAAGAGACGAGTCAATTACATCGATCCCACTACACAACTGGTACTTATTTTATCGATCCTAAAAGGATGAAAGATAAAGTCAACCTTGACGGAATTTGAACTCAGAACATAGCGGCAGACGAAATACCTATTTCTTTACTACCTACAAGGGGCTAAACACAGAGAGGACAAACAAGGACAGGCAAACGGATTAAGTCAATTATATCGGCCCCAGTGCGTAACTGGTACTTATTTAATCGATCCTGAAAGGATGAAAGGCAAAGTCGACCTCGGCGGAATTTGAACTCAGAACGTAACGGCAGACGAAATACCGCTACGCATTTCGCCCGGCGTGCTAACGATTCTGCCAGCTCGACACCTTAAATAATGATAATAATAATGATGATAATGATGATGATGATGATGATGAAAGAGAAGAAGAAGAAGAAGAAGAAGAAGAAGAAGAAGAAGAAGAAGAAGAAGAAGAAGAAGAAGAAGAAGAAGAAGAAGAAGGCAATATCGCAACAGCCATAATATGAGCCTGTACATGATCCCGCGCCTTACCAGAAATGGTCTTCAAGTCCCCGCCCCCAACCAGTGAGCATACATCAAGTTTAAAAGGGACAGAAAACAGCGAAGGAAACATTGAATAATTTACAAGTAGATAAAACATGTTTGTATAAGATACGGGAGTGTCAAGGCTGGAAGGTCTTTGATTATATTTAATCAGAGTTGGCTGCTGATCTTGGGCTGAATGAGAACCACGAGATGAACAAGCACAACAACAATAAGAAAAATATAAATAATAGTAAAAGTAACAACACAAGCATAATCAGCATCATCATCATCATCATTATCAATAAAGCAACAATAGTAACAACAGCAGCAACAACAAACACAAGAACGGGACAAGGGGAAAGCGCAGCAGCAGTGGGGACAATCGTATATTCAACCAGAGTAGTCAACGTATGTTGCAGACGCTCGCAAACCCACAACCAGATTCCCTCTCGAGCAAGGAGCCTTGGATCTAGGTTAGAAACCGAATCTTTTTTCTTTTGGTAAGAAATATTCTTTTCTACTCTAGGCAGAAGGCCCGAAATTATGGGGGAAGGGCTTAGTAGATTAGATCGACTCCAGTACGCAACTGGTACTTAATTTATTGACCCCGAAAGAATAAAAGGCAAAGTCAACCTCGGCGGAATTTGAACTCAGAAGGTAAAGACATACGAAATACTGCTAAGCATTTCGCCCGGCGTGTTGATGCTTCTGCCAGCTCACCGCCTTTTTTTAGTAAGAAATATTGAAAGATTGAATAATAACGTACATATGTACATGCGTACTTACATTCGAAGTACATACACAGTCATATCTGCTGACTAATACCTAAATATATACACATATACACATATATGTGCATGAAGGGTCACCAGACACAAACGTGTGTGTGTGTGTGTGTGTGTGTGTGTGTGCGTGTTTTTATATCTATGCATACACACACTCACACACAAATACATACATGCAACCACATACGCATGCACCCTTCACCCGCACCACCACCACCACCACCACTGTTTGTGATGATCGGTTTGAGGCTTGCATCTCTCTTCTAACAAGTCGATCACACAGCAGGATGCACACAACAAACGTCGGATAATATTAACGCCCCACTGTGGTCGTTAGCCACTACGCTGTAAGGGGCACATACGGACCGAGCCGCCGCAGGGCAAAGAAGCTGGACTAGCAACTCAAGAAAGAGAAAAGCCTCCGCTTGAAAAATATGTAACGGTTTTTTTAGGTTTACTTTAACTGTGAAGTGTCGACGTTTGCTCAAGTATAAGTAATATCATTAAAACAAATTGAGATTTGTAGAACGCACAACAATGAACCACATGTATACACTCATACACGCACACACTTATATTAGTAACTACAGATGCGCTCGCACATGCGCAAGTAAATACACACATAAATTATTATGTGTGCGTGTACCTGCTTCAGTATGGCTACTGTTAAAATAGTGAAACTACACACACACATACAAAATGCACACACATATACATGTTTATATTTACGCACACACACACACACACACACACATATATGTATGTATCTAAGTGTACATGTATGTACGTATGTATATATATATATATATATATATATATGTATGTATATACATACTCATTACTCTTTTACTTGTTTCAGTCATTTGACTGCGGCCATGCTGGAGCACCGCCTTTAATCGAGCAACTCGACCCCGGGACTTATTCTTTTGTAAGCTCAGTACTTATTCTATCGGTCTCTTTTGCCGAACCGCTAAGTAACGGGGACAAGCAATGCTAGGGGGACAAACACAGACACATAAACACACACACACACATACATATATACATATATACGACGGGCTTCTTTCAGTTTCCGTCTACCAAATCCACTCACAAGGCTTTGGTCGGCCCGAGGCTATAGTAGAAGACACTAGCCCAAGGTGCCACGCAGTGGGACTGAACCTGGAACCATGTGGCTGGTAAACAAGCTACTTACCACACAGCCACTCCTGCGCTACATACATTATTATTATTATTATTATTATCATTATTATTATTATTATTACTATTATTATTTACTTTTAATTTGTATGTTTGTTAGAATCACTTGCCGAGACACACCCAGCGCTCTAGAGCGAATGAAAGATAAGAGATGTTACAGTATGACCGAAAGTTTGGGGAGGGGAAGTGGCAGGGGCTGTAGCGAAATATATTCGTATAATACAACACAGACCTTTAAATTGATAGGCTTTTTCTAAGGATCTGGGCAAAACTTGTCAGCACAATCTTTTGGATTTCTCGGAGACATGGTTCTTCTGGGATATTATCTAGCTGTTTCTGACATCCTTTTCTTATCGTACCTAGGGCACCTACAGTAACAGGAACAGTTCTCGCTTTAAGATGCCACATCATTTGTATTTCAATTTCTAGGTCCTTATATTTACTTACTTTGTTAAATTCTTTACAGATATATTTTCATAAGTGGAAACACTTACATCTCTTAGCTTACAAGTATGTTCTTCCCTGTCTTTAATGACTATGTCTGGTCGATTAGCAAGGATCGTTTGAAAAGGAAAGCGAGAGTGGTAGTGTTGTCTTCTAACAAATTTAGTGAAAGGTGGGTGGATGTTGGAAAAATGGCCAGTATGAATGGACCAATTCTGAGAATACACTTGTTAAAAGAATAAAAGAAGGGCTCTTGCCCTGTTGATCAGGCACCCGTGGCTTTTGTGGGGTTTTCCACGAGTAGTCTTAAAGCACCTCCTCCTATTGGGGGTTTTATTTTTTCCTTGTTATTTTAATTACACGTTCTAAAGCCCTTTGTATCGTCCTGCTCTGTCCTTTAATGTATCTTTATATTAGCCCTTGTGGCCAATAAAAGAATTATTATTATTATCATCATTATAGCCACCATACTGGGAGACACGGT
The DNA here is from genome assembly GCF_006345805.1 of Octopus sinensis. Lineage (NCBI taxonomy): Eukaryota > Metazoa > Mollusca > Cephalopoda > Octopoda > Octopodidae > Octopus > Octopus sinensis. Next base: position 9,535,622 of record NC_043004.1, read on the forward strand.
AACTTGAAACTCCGTGAGTTGTAACAGTGTTTATAATCTTTTCGGCCTTCTAAGGCCCCATTCTTTTAGTTTTATTGTCACCACCTTGTTTCTGGCATTATCTGGACTGCGCTGCTTTTAGTATTGTTGTTCAGAAATACCCACTGTTTTGCAAGGGGTGCACATCAATATTTTTTTGACTTTCTCCAACTAACAGAAACATGTATTGAAGCATGGGTGATAAAGAAATCAATATGGGGTTCGATGACGGGACGCGTTCGTTGTCGGAGAAAAAAAAAAGAGAACACTGGAGGAGTACTGACAACACTAAGTGACGACATTACCAGCGAATACATTTCCGTCTCTAAGCAGCGTCAAAACTGTAAAGCAGTCATTGAACAACAAAACATTCGAAGACGACGACAACACCAATAATAAAGACGTGAAAGATAACAGAAAGTTATCAATAACTAGAAGTATCGCCCGGTGTTGCACGGGTTGGTTTGTTTCGACCCTTTAGAATTGGAATTTTTGAAAAGTATAAATTTTGCATTATGTAGCTTGTTATTCTCTTTAAGTGAACATTTTTCTGGTTGAAATACACCGAAAAATGGCGACACAGAAGTAAAAAATATCGTAAAAAAATGGGATCTTCATAGAAAAAAAGCATCTTTTTGATGTAAATAATTTTTGGTGTTAACATGGTCCGATTTGAATTTATTCTTCTACAGAAAGAAGAACAAGCCTTCTTCTATCATACTCTCAATTTTGGTCAACTTGTGCCGCAGGGTCTCGGAGAAGATAGTGTTAGTTGAAGGCTACCAAACCTGTCACACATACAGACAACTTCAGCTTATATAGAGAGAGATAAAGAAGGAAAGATAAAGTTTTAAAAGAAATGCGAACATCACCCTCACCGCCACCACAGCCACCTCCGCTGCAGTCGCCAGATTAGCAAGGGAAGCTGGAATGGGGATTTCATCTGCGAATACTACAAGAAATCTGTATAGCAGAAGATTTCCGTGTACAAGAAGAATTGAAATTGGCCAAAAAAATTGTTAAAAGAAAAAAAGAATAGCCCCAAACCCTCCAACCGACGTTACTGAAAATATCTTGAGATGTACGGTTACATACCGGGTAAAATCGCTCCGGGTGGGAAATGCTTCTGGGAGCCAAATTCAAAAATTTAAAAATTGAGACAATTGAAGTAACATTTGGGGCTGAAGAAGAAGCCAGGTATCATTCCGGAACGATTTTGAGGAATAAAAACTTCTTAATCCCCACCTACCGCAGCTAACACCTTGCTAAAGTTAGGGAAATGAACGCACCGCTAGAAATATCCATCATCTGGTCAGTAATAGCCATCTTGACAGGTATAGAGTTAGAGAAGGTGACTATCTTGGAGGTAAAGAAAATACCTCAACAAAACAGGTCGGGTGTAGGTATGGAACTGACCTTACAATGTAAGCAAACCTATATCGATGAGCTACCTGACCTAATATATTTCACGGGTGGAACATACCTGTCAGTGTTAGTGGGGGATTAGCAAGCTAAGATTGCCAATTTATGTGGATCTGTGACACAGTTGAATGCTTTTTGCCCTCAAGGAAGGAAAACAAAACTCCCATTGCTACTAACACAACAAACACAAAGTCATGTGAACGTGCTCAGGATTCCACCCACATCCACAGCCAAATTAAGACAACGAAGGAATCAACCTGCCACAGAAAAACAAACTTCTCCTGAATGCCCTGCCCCCCAAACCAGCAACAGTGGCAATGACATGAAGAAACAAGAGCAGTCCGAACAATGGATCACTGTGACAAAAGGGTTAAGACGAAAGACGAGGAGGGTTCATAGCACTCCTCCAAGAACTCAGCAAAAAGATACTCAAAGACCACGACTGCAGCCCGATTTACATCCATAACAACAACAACAACAACAACGACAACAGAAATAACTGCTACGAAAACAGCAAACAGCAACAACATGAAAACACAAACTCAGAAAGAATCAATAATGAAACTGCAAAAACAGGAAAATGCTTCCAACTGCAGGCGAAATGTATCCATCAATTTTGTTGGTGTGAACAAATACAACAGTGAATTGATGGATTTTGTTAATCAAAATAAAAGCAAAATTGTGACAGAAGAAAAGGAATTTCATGATTTCATTCTCAAAATCCCAAACGACCGGTTATTAGTTAAAACATCTGTAGACGTTTATAAAACAATCCGCCAAAATTTCTGAGCTAATATGAGGATTTTAAAAAATCAAGTGACAAAAGGCTTTTGGACAGGCCTTTTAAACAACATTCGCCCCTACAGAGGTCCGGAACTTCCGGGCTTCTCGAAAACCAATGTGAGTGCCCTTCTCTTTTTCTTTCTCCGACAAGCATGGTGTCAAAATATTCCAGGGCTTCTTCTGTTGCACGCCAACAGATCGCAGCACACGGTTACATGCGCAGTGAGAGCCAGCAGTGACCGTCATGAAACAGTGTGCCGAGTGACTTTGCTGTGTTTACTTCGCATGTTGTGAAATTTGTGTTTTTGTAACCACATGTATGTTGTAGTCTGCGAGTGTGTCGTGGACAGGAACGAAGAACCAACGTGAAATTTTACGTTAAACTTGGAAAGTTTGCTACAGAGATATTGAGTACGTTTCGGCAAAACATGCGGCGACGAGGCAATGGGTTGTATGCAATGTTTCGAGTGGGACGGGCGCTTCAAAAGCGGGAGAACGTCCTTGAAAGACAACGAGCGATCTGGAAGACCTACGACGACTGTCACCCCAGGGAGTGAATTCGTCCCCCAGGGTCAAACCGTCAATTGATAGTGCAACTGCAAGGAATTGAAGCGTCTGAGGGAGGACATTCGGCGAAAGCACCCGGATGTGAGAGCGAAGAATTGGATTCTTTACCGAGCTCTCCTCACTCGTGAGCTTTTCGCCACAAACAACATGGTATCGCTTCAACACTCGCTCTATTTCCCAAATTTAGCAGCTGTGGGCTTCCATCTCTCTCCCAAGGATAAAAATGCAAATTATAGGCAGCCATTTTAATACCGTTGTCGAGATTCTTGAGCAAATCGCAGAAGGACCTCGACTCGCTTACGGAAAACAATTTCTAGGCCGGATTCCAAAAGTGGGATCGGTGGGACGGGTGTGTTGCTGCGCAAGGTGACTAATTCGAAGGAGATGATATTAAAACTCAGGTAAATAAGTTATTAAATATAACTAGTCCTGAAACTTTTTGATACTACTTCGTATAAAGACAGAAAATAACCGAAGCGATAAAGAGTTAGAAGAGAAGGAAATAAGAAAAGAAAAAACAAACAAACAAATAAATAAGAAATAAAGAAAGTAGAACGAAATAAAGAAAAGAAAGAAAGTGTGAAAGAAAATGGTAAGTGAGTCGGGAAGAAAGAAAAGTGTGATAGGAAACATGTTAGGCCGAGTTTGGGTTTGCAATCCTCCAAGAGGATCGCTTCACAAATAATTGAATGAGATTTAAGTTACCAAACTTTGCACTAACGCACACACACACACACACACACACACATGTGTATGTATGCATATACACACACGCCCTTATATGTTGTGTAGGCGATGTTTTCATGTTTGTATATCTGTACAAACGCGAGCATGTGTGTGTGTGTGCGTGCGCGCGCACGTGTATGTGTTTGTATGTGAATAATTACTGCTGTTTATAAACCTAGAGCAGTAAATTAATCATATCTACTGGTATAGAATGGTTTCAGTGTGTATAAAGAAATAATGTATAAGAATACGTAAGAAAATTGTATACTGTATATAAAATACATTCGTGTGTGTGTGTGTGTGTGTGTGTGTGAGTGAGTGCGTATGTGTGTATGTATGTATGTATGTATGTATGTATGTATGTATGTATGTATGTATGTATGTATGTATGTATGTGTGTGTGTATGTATGTATGTATGGGTGTTTGTAAATGTGTGCTTTGACCTGTGTTAATGTCAGCGAGGTAAGTATCAGAATGGGTAAGCATAAGAAAGACAGATGACTAATAAATGAATGAATGAGAGAGAGAGAGAGAGAGAGAGAGATGGAGAGAAAGAGAGGGGAGAAGGTGGTTGTGTGTGTGTGAGTGAGTGAATGAACCGATACAAGCTGATAAAATAAATGACTCTCTGATTATGGGATATCCCGGTAATCAATTCATTATGGTGTAGAGTTTTATACACTGAAAAGAAAATGATCGGTTTAAGTTTTCGATTATCAGAAAATATAAGAAGCCGTCACCATGTCTGCTGTGGATGGAAAGAAGAACACACACAGACACACACACACACACACACACACACACGGATGAATGCATACATATATGTACATCTATATATATATATATATATATATATATATATATATATATGTACATGCATACACACGCACATACATTATGTCTGTGTATGTATTCATTCACATATATGTATATTTATTCACTTCTGTGCTCATATTTTACCTACATACATATATATGCAGACATACGAATATATATGTGCGTGTGTGTGCATGTATTTACATATGTATATGTGCGTATGTACGTGTCTGTGTGCCCGCGCGATTGTGTATACATATATATGAATGAAAATATGTATATATACACATGAAGTAGCTTAAAATATTATAGTTATAAAACATGTATATATAGTCAAGCGCGCGCGCGCACACACAATGCAATATCAAATGAAAGTATATATATATATATATATATATTATATATATATATATATATAATATATATATATATGTATGTATCAACTAGTTAATACGTCTGAACATTCTATTTCCCTCACTCTATTTCTCCATTACTCTATTGAAAGTCATAGCAAGATTCAATTATTTTATCTCGCCAAAACTCTTATTAACAAATGAAAAAAAAAAGAAATTGAAGAAGCGAAAAACGGAAAGAAGAGAAGGCGAAGAAAATTCTCCCCCGGCCCCTCACCAGCTGTTGTGTAATTTTACACACGCACGAGTACAAACACGCATATACGTACATACGCAAACGTGCACGCACACCCAACACAGAAACCGTATTTCCGTCTTGAGAATATTTCTCGAAAAATTCCCAACAAACGTTCAACTTATTTTCCTTGCTTTGCAGAATAACATTCATGCATATGTCTATTATTCATGCCTGCCTGCGCACATGGAGCGGCGAGGTGGCGCAGTCATTAGCACGTTGGTCAAAAACCTTAGCGCCATTACTTCCGACTTTCTACGCTTTCGAGTCCAAGTTTTATCGAGGTCGACAAAATATAGTCAAGTCCTGGCGTCGATGTAATCAACTTATTCCCCGCCCCTTCAAAACTGCTGGCTTTGAGTCCCGTTCAGAGAAAATGTTGCGATCCCGGTCACTTATAGACACGAAAAGCGGGTAATCGGCCTGATGAATCCAGGAGGTTAAGAATAAAAAATATCTACACATATCAACCTCGGTGCATGCATGTATGTCAGTGTGTATGTTTGTGTGTGTGTGTGTGGTGGATATGTACACATACACTTGTATTGCTATGATTTTTTAAAACTCTATAGATATCGATCGTGTAAAACGTTGCGACGTTAAATTTAAGTTTACAAAATGGTTTAAATTTCCTCTGGAGCAATTTTATTTTCCATGTGTCTTGTATGTCTGGTTTGGATATTTTCCTTCACGTCCTATATGAGGACAGTACAGAAAGTAGTGATTTCTTGACCTGTAATTAGTTATTGAACCCAAATATTGTTCTTTGGCCCCACTGCTGCGCTGAGTGAATCAAAGAATGACAAACTGATATCTGATGAGTGTAACTACGAACGAAACAAATTAGATTGATCTTCTTCTTGTTCACAGCGAAGACAGAAATGTGTGTTTATTAATATCGTATGTAGACATTACAGGTTTCTAAAACATTTCGCTAATGTTAAAAAATATGTCACAATATATATAAAGAAGCCCGTCGTGTATATACATACGTATCTCTGGAGGTATTAATTCGAGTAGATATGGGTGTAAACAGATTTTTAGCATTGCAATGAAAAACAAATATTGCCTTTTAATCAGTTTTTCTCCTTATAGTCAAAGAATGACTAATTGATGAAAGTATTATACCTAGTTAGACTGCTTTCCTTATTGTCGACAGTAAAGATAAAAATGTGTGTTTACTAAAATCTCACTCGAAGTCTAACTTGTAGAAGAATCCTATAAAGAAATACCAGTGTATTGTTTTAGGTCATGCAATGTAGTGGATACAATACATGAAATCGAATTCTACAAACCTAACGTCACCAGAAAGAAAAGCTATAGTTGTATGGAAGAAGTTAAATTTTGCAATTTGGTGTCAAATTTGTAGCACAATTTCTGTCAGGTTTGTCAGGGAACTAGCCACAGTTTCGAGCGACTAAAATCTCGACATCATATTATAAGCAATCAATAATCGAAATTAACATCTTTATGCGTTTCTGGATCGCTAACTCTTCGCTATATATATATACTGTTGTGTGGACGCCCCCAGATGATGAAGTAGGCTAGCCCAATGCGTAGATATAGAGGGAGAAGTCTAGACGTTGGGAGTTGAGTAGAGGTCATCGGAACGTGCGATATAACATATATATAGGGTGTTCGAACTAAAATTGATAGTTGACATAAAGAGACAATATCCCGTCCAAAATTTTAATGATTTTTAGAAAATAAAGACATCAAGTAGAGTTTGGGTGGGCGATAAGTGCTTACTCAGGATCACCGCTCTCAACTTTCACCTCTGCCTCAAGCCGGCTCTGGAATCAGGCGCCAACCATTCTCTCCTGCGTCTCTGGGAAGATCTTCGGACATCTCCGTCATCTTGGCCACCAGCTCAGCCTTGGTGTTGCAAGCAGCATTTTGGGGTTTTTTTCAACTACGTCCCACAGATAATAATCAATGGGTTTACAATCGGCGGAGTTAAGAGACCAGAAACTGGGGATTGTTGTAGGGGTTTTCCGACAACCACTTCTGATACTTTCCGGAGGTATGACAAGGAATCGAATCCTACTGCCACACATATCACCTTCCAGCAGCAACCCTCTCCAGCTTGAGATTAACCACAGTCTCCAGCAATTTGATATAGCCACCTGAATTGAGCCTCGGGCTCTGTTCAATGATGCGAGGATGAATTCTGGCGTCGGACGCAGTGAGAACGTCTGTTGTGTCTCTTCCTGCTGGTCACGGCTTGGTAGTATCTGTTGACGCTGTCCATGTCACGTTTTACAAACTTTGCAGTGTTCACATTGAACATCAGTCACGATGTAAACATTTTGATGCCTTGCACAAATCATCAAGATATATGTAATTCTTTTGTAATATTCAGATAGCATCCAGTCCTCCATCTCAACTAACGTTTACTCAACTACGACTTGAATCTTTATGCTTCCAATACATCAAGATGTTCTTGAAAAAAAGGAGACGTAAATGAATCGTCATATTTAGTCCGAACACCCTGTACGTATCATCCTTAAAGTTTACCCTATTAAGTTCATCTACCTGTATCGGCTATCAGTCAAGATAATCTAGTGGTTATTTTACCAACCAAATGTGTGAAAATCCACAAAGAGCTTCAGAATTTTTATAATTAAAAACAAGAAGATTACAATGAGCAGATGAAACAGTTGTAAATTGATGCACGAAAAAAAAAAGAAAAAACAACTTACTCTTTTCATTCTTTTTCTTTGGTCGGTATTTCGTTGAGGTGCAGTGTTGAATCTCACTTCTAGCTTTGGCTAGAAATGCAGTTGCAACAGAAAGACAAATTGAATATTTATGATTCACAAAGCTCGTATTTAATACAAATAGGAGTGAGCAAAGATCTTGGAGAAATATACATTAGAAATGTTCCACCCACGCAGAAACAGCTGGAGGTGCACAAAGTTTTCAGACTCTTCTAAATCCATTGCAGTTTTGGAAACCCTTCGTCCGCAAGTGTCTCAGGGATACAACCATTTCGACCCTTAGCCTGTATGTCTCGCTTGTCATTCGATCTGATAAACGAACAAAGAATGAATTGATTATAATTTATTACCAGTAATCAATAGCAGGAACAACACAGTGACATGAGGCTACAAAGAATCAAGTACGTGGTTTCTGAATGGCTAGAAATCCCAAGAACCATACGAAACGAAGGACACATTGGACAAAGAAAGTCCAGATAGACTATGTTTGAAGAAACCATAGGAAACGCCACGGCTGGAAAGTTTTTCATTAGAGATTTTACTTGGACATTTACGTGGAAGCTGAATGACAGCAACAGCAACACCAAAAACAATGACAACAATTAAAGCAACAAAAACAATAGCATAAAGAACAACTCCACTGATATTCTAAAAGTAGAATAATGCCTGAATAGATGAACGCAGTAAATAACAGTATTAGGTGACAGTTTGTTTCTTGGTGTTTTAGTGGAGAGAGAGAGAAAGAGAGAGAGGTTGATGGTGATTATTGTTGCTTTATTTGACAACATTCATTCATTCAACTGTTGTATTTGTGCTGGGGATAGATTTTTTTTTTCATGAGGGCAAAATAGAGAATGCGAAGATATGTCATTTGAAATAACAAAATATATTTCAAGAAAAAAAAAAAGACTAAGCAGAATAAATCAAATGAGAACATTTTTATAGATTGAGCAGTTTATCCCGTTTAGCATATTATGATATACGCTTTGTTCGGCATCGTTCATTGTTGCTTAGAATAATGACATAAACTAAAGGATGAATTGCACAAAACAAGCAGCGACTTATTAGGCATTCATACATAGACCAACTTTTATATGGAGATAGATTAACAGAGAGTCAAATGGACGACAAAACAGATAAACCATCTGATAGCATACAGACACACACGCACTATATATATATGTATACATATATATATATATACACACACACATATATATATATATATATATATATATATATACATATAGAGAGAGAGAGAGAGAGAGAGAAAAAGATAGGTGTATATATATATATATATATACACACATATATATACATATATATATACACATATATATACATATATATATATATATATATATATATATATATATATACATACATATAGGTAGACATTAATAGATGTGTATGTGTGTATTTATTTATATATATAGAGAGACAGATAGATATATTCATTGTGCATATATATGTGTGTATGTGTATTTATACACACACACACACACACACACACACACACACACACACAGAGGCAGACGAGAGAGAAAAAGGTTGAGAGAAGATCATTTTAATCAAACTAGGTTATTTCACATATATGTTTTACAGAAATGTAAACATATATCTCTCAACGTGTAAATGTGCTGCGGTTCTGCGTGTGGTTCTCTGTGTGTATGTGTGTGTGTGTGTGTGTGTGTGTGTGTGTGTGTGTGTGTGTATGGAACAAATGATAAAACTTAGACGCATAAGGCAAAATAAATAAAATACGTACACATCCCATTAAATTGAATATCATCACTAAAAGTTTATGTAAAAAAAAAATGGAATTAAAACCAGGAATTTTTTTTTCAAATTCCCAGAGAAAAAATATTGACATAAATGAAAGGGAAATTGAAGCTGAAGTCATGATGATGATGACGATGGTGGTGGTGGTGGTGATGGTGATGTTTGTTGTGATGATGATTACTGCGATGGTGCTGCTGATGATAGACATGGTGACGGCACCTATCATGATCGATGACCCCCCCCATCACCGGACCTTTTCTTTTCTTTTCTAAAAGGAGTTGTTATTGTAGCTATTGTTTTTCTCCTCCTGCTCCTCCTCCCCTTCCGTCTCTAACTTCATCCATAAAGTTAGCTTTACTAACAACACTGACACCACAGATTAAACCGCCACCACCACCTACACCGCCAATAACAACAGCAACAACCACCACCACCACCACCACCACAACAGCAGCCAACACCACCACAAACAACAACAGCCAACACCACTGCTAACGCCGCCGCCGCCAACGCCACCACCACCACCACCGATCACGACTGCCGCCAACGCCACCGCCACCATCACCTCAATGGATATGTTTCACAAAAGTTATTTTGCCTTCTCTTACGTTTTAACAAAAAAACCCCGCTCGCAACAAGCTCAGCCGAGGCAAAAATTAGAAGAAAATGAACGCAAAGCCTTTTCGTTGCTCACAGAACATTAATTTAGCAGCCATGTTGACATAAATGCCTCGACGCTGTATATCTTGTTGGCATCTTTTGTTTGCACAATTCTCGGGGGATTTTATATCTACAGGGGCTGTTATTATTATTATTATTATATGTGTATATATATGTGCATCAACATGACTATTTGTACTTGTCTAGATATTTGTTGTTTTTATTATTATTTTGTTTGTCAGTTTTTTTTCTCTATATTTTTAATTGCCTTTCCAACCCCGCCATCTCCTCCTTACTATATACAACGGGTTCATATTGATAGAGTTATCTGTTTAGACTTTTTTTTTGTATCATCTGAGTATGAATTTCTATGTGTAGGCTTTCGGCATAAGTGTTTATATACTCAGGCAATGTATATGTAGGGATGTAAGCACGTACACATATGTATATATATGTACGGGTGTCTGGGAGTAAATGCGTGTGTGTGTGTATCTATGATATCCATGTATGTACATGTGTGCATATATATATATATATATATATATATATATATGATGTATGTATAAATATATATATAATACATTTAAATATAAAAGCGTATATTGAATATGTTTTTATGTATCAACTATATATTTTTGTTATAAAGAACATATATTTACATACTGAGACAGACATACACATACATACACACTACACACACACATGTATGTATACGGAGATACACATATATGTATCTGTATGTGTATATATATATATATATACATACACATATGTATCTATGTATGTGTATATATATATACATACACAAATGTATCTATGTATGTGTGTGTATATATATATATATATATATATATATATATATGTATGTATGTATGTATGTATATATGCATGTGTTTGTGTGTATATATATATATATATATATATATATATATATACACACACATAATGCCTGTACACCTCTACATACGCATACATATTTTCACACACATACACACCACAAACAATACCAGTGTGTTATCTTGCTAAGTATTTCTTCTCTCGTCGCCCATTGGACTCGCTCCTACCATTATGGTTCCTCTCTCCACAAGCTTTGCCCTCTTCTTTCCGTCGTGTCGTTCTACAAGATTCTTCTTGCTGCCGGTGTTGCCGTTATTGCTTTTCCTGTCAGGATTCTTCTTCTTCTTCGTCTCCTTCTCTTCTCCCCTCCTCCCATTCTTATTCTTCTTCATCTTCTCTTTCTCTCCTTCTTCGTCTTCTCCTCCTCCTCTTCCTCTTCTTCTTCTTGCTCTTCTACATCAACGTTGCTTTTTTTTTTCATTTCTGTTGTTGTTGTTTATTTATATATATTTTATCCATTCATTTATTTATTACAGTATTTCTGTTTTTATTTATTTTTTTTTTACTAATTTCAATTTCTGCATTGCCATTGTCCACGCGGCTGTTGTTACTGTTTACAAATGACGACGATGATGACAATGATGACGAAGACTGATGATGACGACGACGATGACGATGATGATGATGATGCGGGCACAAACTTTTGTCCTTGATGTTAACTGTTGTTAATGCATCTGTTGGCGGTGGTATTTGTGTGTGTTTACTGTTATTTTATTGTTGTCGCTGTTGTTATTGTTGTCGGTAGTGGTGGTGGTGGTGGTGGTGGTAGAGGTAACGGTTTATTTTGGTGTACAGGAAGAAAAAGAATCTGATATGTATTCTTCGACATTTATACTTGTAGTAGTTGTAGCAGTAGGAGTGGTTAACAGTAGTAGTAGTGGTTAACAGTAGTAGTAGTAGTAGTAGTGGTGACTACGACGGTTGTAGCTCTTATTAATGTTATAAGTGATATTGTTGTTGCCGTTCTTGTTGCTTTTATTTTTGTTTTGTTCTCACCGTAACACTTTTTGCTGCTTTCCATGCTGTTAGTCGTCTTCTACTACAACTACTACTACAACTACTACTACTTGTAGTCCTGCTGATAATGAGTAATGAAAGTATTATTTTCAAGGTTTTGTTATTTTTGTTTTCCTTACTGTTTTAATCAAGTTTTTCCTTATTCTTTTTTCCAGCAACCACACACACACACACATACACACACACGTATATTTGTTTTAGGTGCTTGTTCGTCTTTGCTGCTGTTCTGGGTTGTTCTTGTTATTGTTCTTGCACTTTCTAATTATTTCCTGCTTTCCTCCGTTGTTGATGCTGCTGCTGATGATGATAATGATGTTGATGGTGGCGATGTATATCTTAGCAACGTTACCTTTATTGTTTCTGTTCACTTCTCGGAGCGCTCGATTTCACTTGCTCTGGTTAATTTTGTTAAGGATTTCACAGGGTCTCTTTGCCACGATACTTAACACCCAACTAACAATCTGAAGATCCTTGCTGTCCCCAATAAAGCAGGTTCTCAGAATGTTCCCCCCTCATGTCAATTCCAGTTTCACATAGTCATACATTGCCTTACCAATGACACCCGTCATAAGCTTCCACATAAAAGGGGGAGGCAAGAGATAGGTTTATTATTATTATTTTTCCTTCTTTCTTCAAATTTTCTTCCGTTTCTCGCCGAGTGTTTTCCGTACACCTAGGGTAGAGAAGCTCATTGTATACATTCCCAGATTACACACGCAAATTCACAGGTAAAATATGTATTTAAAAAAATTAATGAATAAATAAATTCATGAATGGATGTTGTTTTCACAGCGATAGTGCTCTTCTCAGTAAATGAGCCGTTCCAGTTAACACGATTTTAACACGATTATTATTATTATTATTATTATTATTATTATTATTATTATTATATGTTTGACTTTTGCTTTATGTCTGTACAAGTTGGCTCCAAGTCTCACCCAGAGACCTCAAGAGACAACAGGTTGGAAGTTCTGTGCCATATATTTGGGGGTTTTTTTTTTGTACTAGTGAATGTCTAATACATAAAAAATAAAAATAAATAAATAAAAATAAAAATAAAAAAGTTTGTTTTAAACCTTGGGATTACATAGAGAGTATTTTGCGTAGGATATGAGCAGTTCCCATGAGCACTATCTCTTGAATTTCTGCCATTATGGGGTTTCCTGGTATATGAGTTAGGTAGCAATCAGTCCCTTTCGCTATCATTCCAGGGCACCTATGACAACAGGTATTGTTTTAGTCTTCAGCTTCCACATTTTGCTGATTTCTATTTCAAGATCTTTATATTTGCTCAGTTTTTGGTAGGTCTTGACAGATACGTTTATATCGATTGGGACAGTCATATCAATGAGGAGGCATGTTCTTTGTCTGAAGTCTTTCAATATAATGTCTGGCCTATTTGCATCTATCTTCCTGTCAGTTTGAATGGTGAAGTTCCAGAGGAGTGAGATGTGGTCATTTTCAAGCACAGGAGGTGGATTGTGTTCCCACCAGTTTTTTACATGGGGCAAATCCAGGTTTTTGCAAATTACCCAGTGAATATATTGTGCAGCTCTATCATGCCTACTGAGGTACTCTGTAGGCGCTAGAAGACTGCATTTGGAGACAACATGGTTAATGGTTTCATTTTGTTGTCGACATACACGACATGTTGGGCTACTGCCGTTCTTTAATATGTTGGCCTGGTAGTTTCTTGTTGGTAGGCATTGATCTTGAGCTGCTATGATAAACCCCTCTGTTTCAGATTTTAAGCCAGAGGCCATTAGCCATTGATGGGTCAGGGCTTTGTCGATATCTGCATTATTCGCTCTCTTTGGGTATTTGCCATAGAGAGGTTTTTCTTGCCATTTATTATTCAGAATATCTAAGGCCGCAGTTTTGGCACGGGTTTTCATGCGCCTAGCTTTTTCTGTGCTTGTTTCTTGTATATCTATCTCTAATTCCGAAATTGGTTGTATTCGGAATTCACTTAGATATTCCTTTGCCTGTTTTGTGACTGAGTATGATGCTTTCTTGTTTTCATGTTTTGAGACAAGTTTTAACATCCAGTCCTCAGAGTTTTTCAGGTAGGTGTCTAGGCCAATTGTAGCAATCTTCATTGTTATTGCCAGTTGCAAAAGACCACGGCCTCCCTCTTTTCTTGGCAGATAGAGTCGTTCTGTATCTGCCTTAGGGTGGTGCATTCTATGCATTGTCAACAGTTTCCTTATTTTTCTGTCGAGCTGGCATATTTCAGTAATTGACCAGTTAACAATATTGAAACTGTAAGTCACGACTGGTATGGCTAATGCATTGATCGCTTATTATTATTATTATTATTATTATTATTATTATTATTTATTATTATTATTATTATTATATTATTATTATTACATCATCCGACTGGGCCTCAGCCAGAGACCTAAGTCAGAGGCAAATTTATCCTGCATCGCTTGCAACACCTCCGTGTCGCTGGGGGGGGGGCAGCCTTGTGTGTTCCTTTTTGCTGTTGAGGAAATGCAAACTTTCCCCGGTATTGCATCAGTTTGTCCCTAAGAGACAAACTTTCTGTAGGAGCTCCACTGGGCATTCTCTTCCAGTCTCCTTTGGCCATTTGTCTATATCTTCGCTCACTGTTCCCAACGCTCCAATTATCATAGGCATGATATGTACTTTTTGTATTCTCCATATTCTTTCTATTTCAAATTTTAAGGGAATGTATTTTTTTGTTTTTTGCTTTTCTTCCTCTTTCTCTACGCTCCTGGAATCGAACGGGCATGATGGGTCGATAAGTAAGCAACTTCGCTTTTCCTTATCTACAATCGTTATATCTGGTCTATTATTTTCTAACTTCTTGTCTATTTGAATAGGAAAGTCCCTCAAAAATCTTACGTTTCTCCGACTCCAGGACTCTTTTCTCTCGATGATTGTACCATGTGTTTCCAGCTTCAAATCCCCATTTCTGGCACATTTTCCACTGTATAATGTTTATGTTCTTCCTGTGCCAACTTCGGGAATTCTGTCCCAGTGTCTGCTACTGTCCCGTTCCAAGTTCCACAGACTCAACCTTTTTCTGACACATTCTCTCCATATATATTTTTCCTCAAGTTGTTTGTTTTAATCGCTTAAAGATGGGCTTCTACAATTAGGGTCTGTTTCTTTTTGTACTTGCCCCATTATTATTATTATTATTATTATTATTTATTATTATTATTATTATTATTATTATTATTATTATTCAGTACTTTTATTTTTATAGCGTGCTTTCACTTCACTACCGAGCGCAGCTCTGTGTGCCTTGGGTATGTGCTGTGATTTGTTGTGATGCTCTGATGGTTACTGTATGGAAAGTGTTCTGCGTAGGATGTGTGCAGTGCCTAGTAGTGCAATTTTCTGTATGTTATATGTGTTTGTAAGTCCTGGTGTTTTTGTTATGTATTTGTCTGAATATTTTTTTATCATGCCTAATGCACCTACTATGATAGGAATTGTTTCTGTTTTCAGGTTCCACATTCTAGTTACCTCTATTTCCAGGTCTTTGTATTTTGAGAGTTTCTCCATTTCTTTTAGAGACACGTTGTCATCTGCCGGTATTGATACATCAATTAGAAAGCATTTTTTTTCTTCATGATCTCTGACAACTATATCTGGTCTGTTGGCCTTAATTTCTCTATCTGTGTGTATCGGCATATCCCAGAGTATGGTTGCTTTCTCGTTTTCTGTGACCTTTTCTGGTGTGTGCCTATACCATCTTTTTTCTGTTGTTATTCCATAATGTTGGCATAGCTTCCAATGTATGTAGGTTCCAACTCTGTCATGTCTGTGAATATATTCCTTCTTAGCCAGGACTGGGCAGCTAGAGATAATATGATTTATTGTTTCTTGTCCATCTCCACATATTCTGCAGTTACTTGTAATATTTCTTTTCATTACATGTTTTTGGTAATTTCTGGTGGAGAGGCTTTGGTCTTGTGCTGCAATTAAAAATCCCTCTGTTTCTGCTTTGAGTCCTGAGCTTCTCAACCATTGCTGGGATTTTTCTTTGTCTATTTCTTTTGCGTTTAGTTTAGTGCAGTATTTACCATGAAGGGTTTTTTCTTGCCATCGTTTTATCATGGCTCGTTGCTGTTCTATTTTTAGTTTGGATTTCATTTGTTTTATAGCTTTTGTTGTTTCTTCATCTTCTTCTACTTCTTCTTTGTGTTTATTAGGTGGTATTATTTCTTGTTTGTATTTATCAGCTTCCTTAAATACTGAGAACAGTTTTTTGTTTTGCTCGTGTTTTGCTGCTATCTGGATCAGTTTTCCTTCCTTCTGAAGTAGGTATTTTTGCAGTCCTATGGTGGTTATTTTATAGTAGTTTTCCAGCTGTATAAGGCCTCTACCACCTTCTATACGTTGTATATATAGTCTTTCTATGTCAGATTTTGGGTGATGCATCCTAGATCCTGTCAGTATTTTTCTTGTTTTCCTATCTATTTTGGACAGTTCATTTCGTGTCCAGTTAAGGATATTGTAGCTGTAACTTATAACTGGGACAGCTAAAGTGTTGATACCTATTATCTTGTTTTTAGCATTGAGCTCTGTTTTTAGTATTGATCTAACTCGTCTATAATATTCTTTTTTTATTTTCTCTTTCATTTGTGTGTGTTGTGTCTTATCTAGTTCATGGATTCCTAAGTATTTGTAAGTTTGGCTTTGGTCTAATTCTTTTATTTCATTGGTTTTATCTAGTGTAATGTTGTTACTCTTAACTAGTTTTCCTCTTTTCATGGTTACTTTGGCGCATTTTTCTAATCCAAATTTCATATCTATTTCTTTGGTAAATCCATGAACTGTCTTTAATAGTGTTTCCAGCTGTTTGTCATTTGCAGCGTATAGTTTTAGGTCATCCATATATAAAAGGTGGCTGATCGTTTTGCCGTAACATTTATATCCGCATCCAGTTCTATTTAGCATATCAGATAGAGGTAACAGTGCCAAGCAGAAAAGGAGTGGAGAGAGCGTGTCTCCCTGGAATATTCCTCTTCTAATGGGGATGTCTTTGGTTTTCATGAGTCCCTCTTTTGTTTGGAGGTGTAGGACTGTTTGCCATTTATTCATAGAGTGCTCTATGAATTTTATGATTGTTGGTGCTACTTTGTTAATGGCTAGTGTTTCGAGGATCCATGTGTGGGGGATGCTATCAAACGCCTTTTTGTAGTCAATCCAGGCCATACTGAGGCCTTTCTTCTTTCTGTGGCTGTCTTCAGTTACGGCTTTATTAATCATTAGTTGATCTTTACAGCCATATGAGCCCTTGCGGCATCCTTTCTGCTCTTCTGGGAACAGTTTGTTTTCGTCCAGGTGCTTGTTCAGCCTTTGCGATATCACTACAGTAAATGCCTTGAACATAGTAGGGAGGCAGGTTATTGGTCTGTAGTTTTCTGGTTTTGTTGTTTCATTTGATTTGGGAATTAAGATGGTTTTCCCCTTCGTGAGCCATTCAGGCATTGTCTCTGGCTCTGCTAGTATGCTGTTAAAGTTTTCAGCCAGCTTTTTGTGCATTCCTGTTAGATATTTCAACCAGAAGTTGGGGATCTTGTCATGCCCAGGTGCCTTCCAGTTGCTTAGTTTTTGCAGTGCCTGGGTGACCTCTTCAGTTGTTATGGGGGTCCAAAGTTGTTCAGATGCCGAGTTTGTTATTTTGATACTCCTTTTTTTTGGCTGTTCGTTCGCCGACCATATTTCTTTACAGAATTCTTCCAATTCTTCTGCCGTTGGTGCTGCAGTGACTTCTATTTTATTTTTGCCCAGTTCTTGGTAGAACTTTTTGGGGTCGGAGTTGAACTTTTTGTTCTGTTCAAATATTATTATTATTATTATTATTATTATTATTATTATTATTATTATTATTATTATTACTATTATTACTATTATTATTATTATTATTATTATTATCATTTTCTCTTTATCACAGGTTTTGTTGGAGCTCCTGGAGTCTTGCATGCGTAGCGGGCTCTCTGTTCTTTTCAGCTATCTAATACTTTCCTGATTATTCTGGCGGTGCTAAGGAGGCAAACTTTTTTAACAGTTCTACTGGGCACTCTATTCCAATTTCCTTTATATTCCTCCTGATGCTTTCTCATACTGTTCCCAAGGACAGTATATTCACCTTCTTCCTTTTCCATAATTATTTCGTACTTAAGAGGGTTGTATCTATCTTTTCCCCTTCCTTCTTGACTATTCATGTGTCAAAGGGGCATGCAACATTAACTGTATAGCACGTGGTGCACCTTATCCGCCACTGCTAGGTCCAGTCTGTTAGGCTCAAGCACCTGATCTGTTTGGATTGGGAAGTCCCAGAGGATTTTGCTAGTCTCTGACTGCCACTCACTGCGGTTTGTGCTCATACCACGTCTTGCCTCTCTCTAGCCCCCACTTTTTGCTCAGTTTCCAATGTAGCAGTTTCGCTACCTGGTCGTGTCGCCACAACTTGTAGTGGTTTGAGGCAAGTCAAGGGTATTCTTTCGTGATATGGGCAACGGTTTCATCCACTCTATTGCAGATGCAGCACAGTTGAGGCACTTGTTCACTCCTCAAGTTGATCCTCCAGCTCGTGGCCAGAGCTTGGTCCTTCGCTGCCAGTATAGTGCTCTCGGTCTCTTTTTTTAGGCTTCCTTTCATCAAACAATCCCATCTTATTATTATTATTACTATTATTATTATTATTATTATTATCATTATTATCATTATTATTATTATTATTATTATTATTATTATTATTATTATTATTATTATTATTATATGATTGACTTTTGCTTTGTATTTGTACAAGTTGACTCCAAGTCTCACCCAGATACCTCAAGATCAAGTTAGAAGTTCATGTTGGTGCTATGCATAGGGTGACATATTTAGTTTTGCACATAGTATTGTTCTAGAGAATGTTTAAGAAAACATAAGAAAATTATGAGTGTTTTAAAATTTGAGATTACATAGTATTTTACGTAGGATAAGGGCAGTTCTCATGGGCATTATCTTTCGAATTTCTGCCATTTTGGAGTTTCCTGGTATCTGAGCTTGGTAGGAATCAGCCCCTTTAGCTATCATTCCTAGGGTACCTATGACAACAGGTATTGTTTTAGTCTTGAGATTCCACATTTTGCCAATTATTATTATTATTATTATCATCATTATTATTATTGTTGTTATTGTTATGTGTTTGATTTTTGTTTTCTATAAGTTGAGTCCAAGTTTCACCAAGAGACCTCAAGAGACAATGAGCTAGAAGTTCATGTTGGTGTTATGCCTAGGGCGTCATTATTATTATTATTATTATTATTATTATTATTATTATTATTATTACTACTACTACTACTACTACTACTACTCCTACTACTACTACTACACTACTACTACTACTACTACTACTACTACTACTACTACTACTACTACTACTACTACTACTACCACCACCATGAAAGGCTCTCGGATAGTTCTTAATCACCGGTTATTCTATACTTGAAAGCAGGCAATAACAAACCACCAAAGGTTTCAAGTAGTGCTTTCTCCTGTAACTCAAAGAGGCAATACTCTCCTTAGAATGTGAGTTGTACCCAACAATGCTGTCTTCTGAATCACCTCGAACCTGACAGCAGCTCCAATATTCTCATTATGTTTTTCAAAGCCTTTGGAAACTGCTCTTAATGCTCCAGTTACCACCGGTATCACCATTACTTTCCTCATGCCCCATAACTTTCTTATCTCGTCCCGCAGTTGCTGGTATTTCTCAATCTTTTCTGTTTCCTGACATTTCACCTTCGAATCGCTTGGTATTGTAACATCTATTATCTTTACTTCTTTTTTATTTTTATGGATAATCACGAGATCTGGTCGTGTCGCCTCTATAACTTGGTCGCACTCCATGTTAAAATCCAGAGTATCATGTAATGTTCGTTTTCCATTACTCCCTCTGGCTTGTGTTCATACCATTGTTCGGCTCTCTCGAGCTTTGTTCTACCGCACTACAGTCAGTGGACAATAATAATAATAATAATTATTATTATTATTATAATTATAATAATAATAATAACAGTAATAATAATAATAATTGACTGAAAGTATTATCATGTACATTGTTTTGTCTTGGTATAAAAGATGAGCTACAGCAAATATTCTGCTCAATACCACAGATTTGCTTGTCAGTTGTCTGACCGTAACGAGTTAAGCATGTTCCTTAGTGGCTGATGATATGTGCATCTCTGATTACGAGTAGAAGTAGTGGGGGAGCATCAAACCATGTGTTGAGAGGGATTATGTGGGGTTTGGATAATTCACCTCTGGAAATATGGGTGTTTTGTTAAACATCCTTAAACAAACCTTATTCAGTGACCTTTTGAGCGGGACGAGCAACTCGACTTGAGGAAAATTTTCACTAGGCCCACCAGTAAGCTCATGCGCCGTTTACCTTACTAAGAAATCACCATGTCACGCACATATGGCTGTGATGCATGTGCCTGGTGAACCCTTATTATTTTGGCTGTACTGGGCGTCGTATATTTTACCTCAGCGTCACTTTGATGGCACGCACTGCTCTTTCACTCGACGATGATAATAATAATAACTAGCAGTATACCCTGGCCTTGCCCGGGGTTACGTTACGATTATTAAGCTAATCAAGTTCTTTATTTCAAACCAAACTAAGTAATATCGACTCTCAACAAAACACTTTTTTACTCGACGTAAAATAAAAACAAAACTCTTTCACATCCAAAGTAATGTGTGTATGAGAGAGAGAAGGGGGAGAAAGATGAACGATTTAAAATAAATATATTGTAATTGTTGTGTGAGAAAGTATATATACTATGATTATAAAATATAGTGTCTTTCAAAAACATGCTGAATTTGAACACCATATCTCGTGTTTAAGAAAAAACAAAACATTTTACATTTTATTTTTTATGAACGTCGTCACTTACTCTCTCTCTCTCTCTTCCTCTCTCACTTTGTCTTTCCTGTGAAACTCTCTGCCTCCTTCTTCCACATTTCTTTATTTTTTTGTTAGACGCCGTCAAAAAGCTATGGCTAAAATTAGATTTTTATGAACGTTGTCACTTACTCTCTTTCTCTCCCTCTCTCACTTTGTCTTTCCCGTGAAATTCTCTGCCTCCTTCTTCCACTTTTCCTTAACTTTTAATTTTTTTTGTTAGACGCCGTCAAAAAGCAATGGCTGATATTTTTATGGCTAAAAGCTATGGCTGAAAATAGAATTTTACCGCTATCCGCGGGTGCCTCGGGAAAAAAATAAGTTGACAAAACCCAGATTGGATGTTGACGAATGTCCTCCTAAAATTGGAGCGACATGTGTGCTAATTTGTGGACGTGCATAAATTACAATCACGTACACACACACACACATCATGCCTTTTATAGATTTGATAATGTTGCAAGGATATAGGGATGGAATTCGCTTTCTCGAAGTGTGCAGGGCTTACTCTGAAGTGGGGGGGAAAGAGTAAATCGTAGGGGCATAGAATTGCCAAACGGAGAGAGAATGGAAGACCCGGATGAAGATGGATACAAGTACCTTGGGATCCTGGATAATATCTTGCGTAAAGAAATGAAAGATAAGGTCATTACTGCTATTTCAAGCGTCTTAAACTTCTCTTGCCATCAACATATGGACGGTTGATGTAGTCCGCTAAAGTGCACCCATCCTGAAATGGACACAAGCGGAGACTGACCAACTCGATCGCACTACCCGAAAGACAATGACAATGTATGCTACGCTCCACCTTAAGGTGAATGTACACAGGCTCTACATGGAGAGGGGTAAGGGTTGACGTGGGCTGATTAGCGTACGGGAGGGCCTGAACATGGCAGAATATTTGGTAAACAGCAAACAAGGCTTGCTACAGTATGCTGCTAGTGCAGAAGGATTTAACAAAAATGGACTTCAGAGTGCTCATGAATTCCGATCAAGAACAGCCAACGAGTGAGAAGAAACCCTACTCCGCATGGAATTACATGGTCAGTTCCATCGTGAAACCAACAAATTATAAGACCAGGAAGCATCATGGAGGTGGCTTAACAAGGGTGACCTAAAAAGAATACTGAAAGCCTAATCATCGCTGCCCAGGACCAAGCATTGAATATCAACCCAGTGAAAAAGAATATATACCACACAAGTGCAACGGACCTCTGCAGAATGTGTGGGGAGAGGGTCGAAAGCGTGACTCACGTTGTTAGTGCATGTGAACGTCTTGCGCAGAAAGCGTACAAGCGTAGACACGACAAAGTAGCCCAAAAGCTCCACTGGCTACTATGCCATAAGTATGAATATGAGGTTACGTGTGTTTGGTACCAACATACACCGGAAAAGGTAATGGACGAAAAGGGGAAGGCAAAAATCCTCTGGGACTTTGATTTCCAGACACAGACAAGGTGTTAGAGCACTGAAGGCCATATATAATAACCTTTAGAAGGGACAAACAAGAGTACCTAATAATTGACGTGGCAGTACCAGGTGATCAACATATTATTATGAAAGAAAAAGCTGATAAATATGGAGACCTGAGAATTGAGATCGCTAAGATGTGGCAGCTACGAGAGTCAAACATAAAGGTTATCCCTATTGTCATCGGAGCATTGGATTCAATACCACCCAATCTGAAAAAAAAGACGCATCTGAAAACTTTAGAAATACCCTACAATGTAAGCGTATTGCAATAGTCGACATTACTTGGAACTGCACGCATTTTGCGCAAAGTACTGTCTGTCTGAGGTCTTTGTTGTGACTTGACAAATAGTGCAAACCTCGATAAATACAATATCTACAATCAACAACCTCACGATATTGTATACTGTACGACGTCTATGAATAATAATAATAATAATAATAATAATAATAATAATAATATAATAATAATAATAATAATAATAATAATAACAATAATAATAATAATGATAACAACAATAATAACAATAATAATAATAACAATAATAACAATAATAATAATAACAATAAATAATAATAATAATAATAATAATAATAATAATAATAATAATAATAAGGGACCTTTTGAGCGGGATGGGTAACTCGATCTGAAGAAAATTCTAACTGGGCTCCACCTGCAAGATCATGTGCTGTTTATCTTGATATGAGATCACCATGTCGCGCACATATGGTTGTGATGCATGTGCCTGGTGTACCCTTATCAGACGGGTAGTCATGATGGGTATACTGGGCTTCGTATATTTTACCCCAGTGTCACTTTGATGGCATGCTCTGCTCGCTCACTCAATAATAATAATAATGATAATAATAATAATAATTTACCTCAAGGGTATCAGATGCTGGGGACAGTACAAGGACAGTTTACAATCTCTGTGTTGGGGTGGGGTTTAGATAAAAGATGAGAGGAAAGATGTGGAAAAGACGTTGAAATGAGATGTCTACATTTTCTACAAAGCGCGTGACAACTTGAACGATGCAGTCTTCCTGATACAGGAGAAACTTTAACTAGATCCACAGATCCGGTTTTACCCTGACCCTCAAGGGCAGGAGACCTCATCTGACTGTTGTTCTTTAGTCTACAGACATACGCTTAGAGTAGACCCGTTCACCCTAACCCTTTTTGACGCAGTCACCTGTTTTTGACAAATTTATTCGGGGTGAGCACTACTCCTTCCGACCTCACTTTCCTTTCCAAGAAGTCCTGATTGAAAAGTAAAATGTTTTTCCTTCATCCTTTTAATGTCGTCCACCAAACACCGTTTAACCATTGTGAGGGCAGCGCGTTAATTGATACTACCAATCCCAGCACTTGTCTGTCTGGCATCTCTTTTTACCAACCCTGAAAGCTTCAGTGGGATTTGAACTCAGAACGTAAAGAACCGGAAGAAACGCTTGTTGGCTTCTCTCCTGACCCTCCGATGGCCCCACAAAGTCATCTGTTGGCAATTCTAATCTGGGACAACTGACCATGGTCTTACTTTTTTGTCCCTTTTTTATCTCCTTTCTTCTTCTTTAGTAATTCTCTTTATATTTCTTTGTCTTTTATTTGATTATTTAAGTCATTGGTCTGCAGCCATCCTGGGGTACCGTCTTGAAGGGTTTAGGCGAACAAATTCTATTCTTCTCCTTTGCCCAACTGTTTATTTGGATTTCGCCAAAAGATACTTGGGGCCTTGTGGCCTGTATAAGAAACAAACATCATCAACGTCATCGTCGTCGTCGTCGTAATCATCATCGTCATTATCATCGTTATTATTATTATTCACTCTCTAATGAAAACTACAAAACAACACAAACTTAATTTGATTGCAATCGTGTTGAGTGTGTTGCTAAGAAGTATGTTGTTTATTCACCGATTCAATCAACCAATCAACACATGTAATTGTTTACTTACAAACATTACACCAGCTTGTTCGCTCGTCTGCTTCTTTTTTTCTATGATGATGATGGCGGGTATGGCGGTAGTGGTGGCGATAGCGGCCTGCTATTTTCTGTTTGCTTGCGACTTTGTGATTTTCTATTCTATCGCTTTTATTATTTTGCTTATTTGTTTATACACACGCACACACAAAAAAACACACATGAATATATGAGTGGGGGTACATATATACATATATATATATATACACACACACACACACACACACATATATATATATATATATATATATATATATATATACATTACATTTATATACATATATAATATATATATATATATACATGCACACACGCGCACACACACCACACACACACACACACACACACACACACACACACACACACATATATATGTGCGTGTGTGTATTGTGATTTTTAATTTGATATGCCCTTGGGAGAAGAGGTTTCTAAGTTTTAGACATAGTGTTTCTTCCGGACGTTGGCGCCGCCATAACAACATTCCCGGCAATTTTCAAATGAATTTTTGTCCCCCGATGCAGGCACAACACTCAGAATGGTGTTAATATACTACACAGCGTCACAACCTCTACTAAGCGAACGATCATTCGCTACTGCTCTCTCTCTCTCTCTCTCTCTCTCTCTCTCTCTCTCTCTCTACTAACTTCTACCTGTTCCTGTGCACGATACTTCACTGCGACACGTTCCTCAACGATTTCCTGGGTCACCTCAGAAAGTATGCAAACTCTGCTTACTTTTACATCTCACTACATTCACGGTTTCATTTGCTGGGATCAGCACCTCTAGATATCTAGATCTTGCTCTTTTGGACGTTTAAGAGAGATTAGTGAGTTTAACATACTAATTGAAAGTGGGCGTTGAAACCGCCGTACCCAGCAACCCACGAAGATCGGTTGTAAAGTTCATAGGCTGACCAATATGCTCTCATAGAATATGGATAAATGAGGTTTATTTTTAAACATAATCCCTTTAGTGGTCCCACATCTTCTATTGGTGTTGCAGTGCTTGGATCCTATTGAGAGGAAGTTTCAAAAAATCCTCAATTGCAGATCTATCATCTCTGCGATACTGGCTCCCAGCCAAGTGGCTTTTCATGTTGGGGAACAAATGATAGTCAGATGGACCCAATTCAGGAGAACACGGAGAGTGATCCACCAGTTCAATGCCACACTCACACACAGCAACCATTGAAATCAAGGACTTGTGTGGTGGAGTATTATCC
The DNA here is from genome assembly GCF_006345805.1 of Octopus sinensis. Classification (NCBI taxonomy): domain Eukaryota; kingdom Metazoa; phylum Mollusca; class Cephalopoda; order Octopoda; family Octopodidae; genus Octopus; species Octopus sinensis. The sequence goes on from NC_043004.1 coordinate 9,561,295, forward strand.
TGATTAAACAAGAACACTTTCATCAGATTTCCTGGGTATTTGGTCTTGATAGCCTTTCGTAACTGCCTTAGCAAGTCGGCATAGTACACTCCATTGATAGTGTATCCCTTCTGAAGATAGTCAATAAAACTCAATGCCTTCTGCATCTCCAAAAAACTGAGGCCCTCTTCCTTACAGAGGAAGCAACTTTGATCTTCCTTGGAGAAAGTGAGGAGGTTAGGAAACAATGGAAAAAAGCAAGATTTGCCTCAAACAATGTCCGATTCTACCGTGATCTGCTCATCCTGGTGCGCTTTTGACCAGGTGTCAGAAGATGTGGCACTCACCGAGCAGAAACCATCGTAATGCCAACTTCTTATGGGATATGCTAATAGCATCGGCTATTTTTAGTCAATTGTCCGTCATTCATCACAAGCAATGTTTTCTTCGGTGGTGGCAGCTGCAGGTGTTCCAGGCCTTGGGTCATCTTAAAGATTCTCCCTTCCCTTCCTAAATTCAGCTGCCCTCTTTTGCACTATTGATAAGGCTGGGGTGCTATCCTGGAATGTAGCAAACATGACACCATGGATGTTGGTGGAGGTTAAAATCTTTTCGTTGCACGTATATCCTAACACCACGGTGCCAAATTTTGTCGATTTTCAAGAGACGTCGCCATTAGTTATTTTGAAGTGTTTTTATAACAGATATCAGTTTAAATGGACATAAACAATGCAGTTACTGATAAGAAGGGCTGAAACGAAGGCATATCAGATTTTACAGCTCTAACACCACTCCTTCATAGTCAGCCTATGACCTTTTCAACCCACCCTCATATAATAATAGGCAGAGGCTCAGGGTGGCGAGCTGGCAGAATCGTTAGCGCGCCGGGCGAAATGCTTAGCGATATTTCGTCTGCCGTAACGTTCTGAGTTCAAATTCCACCGAGGTCGACTTTGTCTTTCATCCTTTCGGGGTCAATTAAATAAGTACCAGTTACGCACTGGGCTCGATGTAATCGACAATCCCTTTGTTCTTGTTTATCCCCCCTATGTTTAACCCCCAGTGAGCAATAAAGAAATAAATAATAGGCAGAGGTTCTTGACTGAAGACCACCATAGATTTCATTATCGGGCATCGATGGTCTCTCTCTATGATGTAATCGAGATATCGTTCCCCAACCTCCCGGCGAAGGCAGTGGCAAGATGGACCGACCTCAATAGGTATGAAGCAACTCAACAACTCTCTCTTGTCACAACAAACTCTCGAAGGACTTTAATCGTTACTCATAAGTCAACCTCCATACTGCATACGCATCCATCTTTTCTCATTTTCTTCTATCCGCTGTTACACTTATCATAACCACACTCTACACTGTTATTATTTACTTATTTTTTCATGGCACAAATACGATAATTCAAGCTGCGTTATTGCATTACCGAATTCCTCTCTAGGTACCTCAATAAGCTGTTGTTAACACTCAGCCCCAGCGTTCTACCGCACTTCAAAATACACCAAAGTCTAAATCGTTTCAACTTGTTCTCCTTCTTTCATATTTCAAACTTTTATTCCTATTGGATGTTAAATCACTGTAAACGACCACCCCTTACGACGACGATCCAGAAGCTCTTAATCACTTACTAGAATACTAGCTACCTCTTTACACACACCTTATATTACCATCCTATTCCAATCTAGACCCTTAACGGATTTTATGTGCACTAAGGCGGGCCCAAATTATGCTAAACCATTTACACGCCATATTCAAGCAAATATTGTGACCCTTTCTCTAAAAGTCAACCCAGAAATTTCGACAATTGTTATCTTCAGATCCAATCAAATAAATGTCCAGTTTTATGCTACATTTTATTTGTATTTTTTCTGGCACAAAACAGGAAAAATCTAATGATATTAACTGATCGATTATAAATAGATTTGAGTGAATAATTTGGTTGTTATCAACATTAACTGAATTATATAATTATTGACAAGGTAATTAAGCGGAATCTAACATAGACGCACACACATGTATATACGTATGTAAGCGTACGGACAGACATGTGTGCGTTTATGTGCGTGTTTGTGTGTGCCTTTGCATTTGTGATGTGACCCCCCCCCCCATCACACACATTATTTGAAAAACCGTGCTGGTTTGTTTACGTCCTCGTAAGTTAACAGCTCGGTAAGAGACACTAATAGTATAAGTAGCAAAGTGGGATTAACTTGTTCGAACGAATCTTTCAATACGGTGCTCCAGTATGACCGCATCCAATGACTGTGACACCTTGATTAAGTGTCTTCTACTCTTAGCATCGGGCCGAAAAATGCCTCGAGAGTGGATTTGGTAGACAGAAATGGAAAGAAACTAGTCATATATATATGTGTGTGTGTGTGTGTGTGTTGTGTGTGTGTACGCGCGCGCGTGCGCGCGTCTGTTTCCCCTCCACTGCATGACAACCGGTGTTTGTGTGTTTATATCTCGGTAACTTAGCGGTTCGACAAAATACATCGATAGAATAAGTACCAGGCTTAAAGAACAATTACTGGGGCCGATACATTCGATTATAAATTCTTGAAGGCATGGCCGGCGTCTAATGACTGAAACAAGTAAAAGGTGAAAGATAAAAGATATATATATATATATATATATATATACGTGTGTGTGTGTGTGTGTGTGTGTGTGTGGTGTACGTGCGTGTGTGTAAAACTTTGTGGTGATGATAACTACCTTCCATCGGGTCCCCAGTTTGTGGATAGGGGAATGGCCTCTGTATTTATAAGCGAGTTTCTTAAGCACGCAGCAAGGCCTACCTCTTTTTCTTCCTGACCAATTGACTCAGTCTTCCTCGTATTGATGTTCTTCTCTTTGGCTGCTTCTATTTCTGCAGTTTTTCTCATTTCCTTCGAGTGTTCTTCCTACACCAACCACCGTACATTTCTCAAGAAGATCATTTCCCTGAGCTTGTTTCATCGTAACATAGACACCAACATTTTTTTCTTTATTATTTTTTTCATCACGTATTAAGTTAACAAGAGGTAAGGAACATGCACTAATCCACCCTCCCCATTGCCATCCGCCGCACCCCCAGGGAAAAAAATGGATGGACAAAAGAGAATTAAAGTAAATAAATGTCTGGTTAAACCTGCGGATTTATATCCGTTCAACGTAAAAATCTGTAAACCAAAACAAACAATATACAGGTTGTTGTCTTTAGCCCTAGGTCAACCTTTATTCCATTGACCTTTGGTCAAAAACATTCCAGCTGTTGCATAGCATTCCCCACACCAGACATAGGCATAGTATACTTCGGACTAAATTATCCAATGTGATCACATTTTTTGAAGATGGTAGGTTGCGGTTTGAAATCTGTTCTAATGGGGGACAAATAACTTCAGACCCTTGTCACATCGATGCTGAGAGGAAGCGAAAGTTCTTGTCATCTCTCGTTTGTATGCTTTTTTTTCCCTTCTAGGCATGCACCCTTTATCCTTAAGGCGGTAGGGTATGGCTTACGGGGTATTTGACTGATATCTCTAGCATTTCGAGCGGCATCATGTCAGGTATGTGCTCTATGATGCCGCTACTCCTCCTGCTGTTACTGCAGTAACTATTGCTATTAACGATGATGATGATGATGATGATGATGATGATGATGATGATGATGATGATGACAGAGACAGGTTGTCCGGAAAAGCCGTCAGGGTTTTAAAACATAAAATGAATAAGTGAAATAAATAGATAGAGAGAGAGAGAGAGAGAGAGAGAGAGAGATGGATGGATAGATGGATGGATGGATGGATAGATAGATAGATAGAGAGAAAAAGAGAGAGATAAAGACAGAGAGAGAGAGAGAGGTGAGCAGAAAGAGGGGGAATGGAAGAGATAAAAGGGGCTGAGAGTGAAGTGCACTCGCACATCTAACGCAGAAGGACAGAATGGAAGTCGAAGAATTAAAGAATTTATTTATTTAACTTGAACTTTCACCTGGTTGGGGTTTGTTTGAGAGAAAGAGAGAAAGAAGCAGGTTCTGACCGTAAACGTTCCTCATTGATGTTGATGTTGCTATTGTTATTGTTGCGGATGATGATGATGATTGTGGTGGTGGTGGTAGTGATGGTAACGATGTTGATGATAATGATGGACGAAGATGATACCGATAAACTGTCTTCCCTCCCCACAAGATCTATCCCTACCCCTTTACTCGGCTGTGAAACCTACCCTCATACAAACATACCCGAGAATTAACTAAATACATCAACACACACACACTCTCTCTCTCCCTCCCCACCCGACTACAATAAAAACAACTGAGAAAAATCTTATCTAAACAAAACGCCGCATGTGATCGCACACAAACACAAACACAATCGCATATCTAAACAAACAGACACACACACACAAGCATGCTCACAGCCACACACACACACACACACACACACAAGCTTGTGTGCCCTCGCAAACACACAGATGTACGCTGAGACGCAGGATCCTAACACCTGCTTCAAAGAAAACAGTTACTATGTCCACTCAGTCTAAGTGAAATCCCACCTGGCATCTAAACGGCAATACTGGACATCTCTAAATATACAGACAGGATACTACTACAGAGAAGAAAGCGAATACCAGTATGTGTGTGTGTGCGTGCTTATCTACGGATTTCCATTTTTGCCTATGTATCTATGTATGCAAGTGCGTATGTATATGTGTGTATATGCCTATCTATCCAGCTATCTATCATATATATATATACGCGCAGGAGTGGCTGTGTGGTAAGTAGCTTGCTAACCAACCATATGGTTCCGGGTTCAGTCCCACTGCGTGGCATCTTGGGCAAGTGTCTTCCGCTATGGCCTCGGGCCGACCAATGCCTTGTGAGTGGATTTGGTAGACGGAAACTGAAAGAAGCCTGTCGTATATATGTATATATATATATGTGTGTGTGTATGTTTGTGTGTGTGTGTTTGTCCCCCTAGCATTGCTTGACAACCGATGCTGGTGTGTTTACGTCACTTAGCGGTTCGGCAAAAGAGACCGATAGAATAAGTACTGGGCTTACAAGGAATAAGTCCCGGGGTCGATTTGCTCGACCAAAGGCGGTGCTCAAGCATGGCCGCAGTCAAATGACTGAAACAAGTAAAAGAGTAAAAGAGTATATTTACTTGGAAGAGGATGCATGGCGTTCAATCATATAATAATATAAATAAATATAAATAACTAGCAGTATAAGACGACTTTTGCCCGGGATTAAGTTAGGATTATTCAGCTAATCAAGTTCTTTATTTCAAACCAAACTAAGTAACATCGACGTCAAATTTGGGCGTAATCCGTTGAAATTGGTTTATATTTATGTGTATGTGTATATATATATATATATATATATATATATATATATATATATATATATATATTTCAACAATTGAGGGTAAAATTAATTATTATTAATCAGTTTCACCAAGTGTTCAGTATGTAAGGGACCATTATAGGCGAATTCAAAATTCAAAATATTACATTATATATAAGGGCTTAGTAAAATAAATTACTTTGCCACATACTGAACTCATTAGAAATAGCGCTAAAGAAATTTCTTCAGCTATTTCTAATACTTAAAGAAGATCTCTCTCAGATAGTGTTTGCCTAAACTAACTCACAAAAGTATGGGGGAAAAAACATTAAAAAATCAAGTGCAAAGGTTATTTGAGAACGTACGTTTCTAGATTAGTCAATTCGACATTTCTTTCTTCAGCTCAGAATTCCTTGAATCGGATTTGGGAACACTTAAAGTCGGGAGCATACCCTTTCGGCTTCTAATCACCCATAGAATTCTGCTCGAACTAAAAGTGCTATCAAATTCGAATATGCAAGCGAAGAATTTCTGCTCTCCCCTTTCCACCAGCGTGGGTTAAAATTGACAAACACCATGTATTAACAGTGAAAACCGCAGAATTTAGCAAAGAGAGATGAATTATAATTTCAACAATTGAGGGTAAAATTAATTAATTATTAATCAGTTTCACCAAGTTGTTCAGTATGTAAAGGGACCATTATAGGCGAATTCAAAATCAAAATATACATATATATAAGGCTTAGTAAAATAAAGTTTTTCCCCATACTTTTGTGAGTTAGTTTAGGCAAACACTATCTGAGAGAGATCTTCTTTAAGTATTAGAAATAGCTGAAGAAATTCTTTAGCTGCTATTTCTAATGAGTTCAGTATGTGCAAAAGTAATTTATTTTACTAAGCCCTTATATATAATGTAATATTTTGAATTTTGAATTCGCCTATAATGGTCCCTTTACATACTGAACATTGGTGAAACTGATTAATAATTAATTAATTTTACCCTCAATTGTTGAAATTATAATTCATCTCTCTTTGCTAAATTCTGCGGTTTTCACGTTAATACATGGTGTTTGTCAATTTTAACCCACGCTGGTGGAAAGGGGAGAGCAGAAATTCTTCGCTGCATATTCGAATTTGATAGCACTTTTAGTTCGAGCAGAATTCTATGGGTGATTAGAAGCCGAAAGGGTATGCTCCCGACTTTAAGTGTTCCCAAATCCGATTCAAGGAATTCTGAGCTGAAGAAAGAAATGTCGAATTGACTAATCTAGAAACGTACGTTCTCAAATAACCTTTGCACTGATTTTTTAATGTTTTTTCCCCATACTTTTGTGAGTTAGTTTAGGCAAACACTATCTGAGAGAGATCTTCTTTAAGTATTAGAAATAGCTGAAGAAATTCTTTAGCTGCTATTTCTAATGAGTTCAGTATGTGGCAAAGTAATTTATTTTACTAAGCCCTTATATATAATGTAATTATATATATATATATATATATATATATATATATGGTCAACATACACACACATACATGCATACACGTACTTACGTACACCTATTGCATATATGTTTTTTGTACGCATACATATTCATAAAAAGAAATGAATCGAAAAAATGTTGCTAAATTTGTAGATTAACAGTCGTACGATTTTCGCTAAGAAAAAAAAATGGCATTTTTTGCGTAGAATCAACTACTCTAGTCTCCTAATATGCTTCAAAATCCTTTTTGTGGTCCGAAAACGGGTTGTGGTGTGGGAATCCAGGGAAATTGCACCCATTTGTATTGTGTAATACAATGACAAATCGTTACCTATCTCTTTGTTTCTTTGTCGTTAAATAAATGGATTCTCAACAAAACACTTTTTTCCTCGGCGTAAAGTAAAAACAAATCTCTTTCGCGCCCAAAGTAATGGGTGTGCGTGAGTGGGAGAAACATGAACGATTTAAACTAAATAAATGATTTAAAATATATTTTAATTGTTGTGTGAGAAAGTATATATAATCTGATTATAAAATATAGTGTCTTTCATAAACATTCTAAATTTGAAGACTATATCTCGCGTTTAAGAAAAAACAAAACATTTTACATTTTTATTTTTGATGAACGCTGCGAGTGTTAATCTCTATATTTCTCTCACTTTGTCTTTACCTTTTTTTTTTTGTTAGACGCTGTCAAACTCTCTCCCTCTTTCCCTTACAGATACTTTTTCTTTACTCTTTTGTCGTAACACTCTCTCTCTCACACACACATCAACACACAACTTCTCTCTCTCTCTCTCTCTCTCTCTCTCTCTCTCTCCCACACACACATCAACGCACAACTTCTCTCTTTTTGTATGGAAAGATAGGAGTGGAAATGAGGTTTTGAGCATGGCTCTCTATCGGGAAGAGGAAAGTGCCCAGAGAATAGGATAACGGAGCAGATTGCGAGAAGATAGACACGTGTTATATGATATACAGGGTGGCCCAAATGTAGGTTTACAGTTACCACGTAGGCTCTATACATTTCTTTTAAAACATTTTGTAACATCAATTTTTCTATCTTAAAAACTGAAAAAGTAGCTTGAGAAAATTAATTCTTTATATCACACGGGGGGGGGGGGTAAACATAGAAGAGACAAACAAGGACAGACAAACGGATTAAGTTGATTACATCGACCACAGTGTGTAAATGGTACTTATTTAATCGACCCCGAAAGGATAAAAGGCAAAGTCGATCTCGGCGGAATTTGAACTCAGAACGTAACGGCAGACGAAATACGGCCACGCATTTCGCCCGGCGTGCTAACGTTTCTGCCAGCCCGCCGCTCTCAAAATTAACTAAATTGTCATAGAATAATGGTTTCATATTTTTTATAATTAAGATCTAAACTGCTAATGCGAAAGAGATAGTTGAATAACAGTAAACCTACTTTTGGGCCACCCTGTGTATTGGAAATAAACGAAAGGCGGCGAGCTGGCAGAGTCGTTAGCACGCCGGGCGAAATGCTTAGCAGTATTTCGTCTGCCGTTACGTTCTGAGTTCAAATTCCGCCGAGGTTGACTTTGCCTTTCATCCTTTCGGGGTCGATAAATTAAGTACCAGTTACGCACTGGAGTCGATATAATCGATTTAATCCGTTTGTCTGTCCTTGTTTGTCCTCCCTGTGTTTAGCCCCTTGTGGGTAGTAAAGAAATAGAAATAGGTATTTCGTTCAACTTTACTCTCTGAGTTTAAATGCCGCCGAGTCGACTTTGTTCTTCATTCTTTTCGGGGATAAAATAAGAACCGCTTTAGCACTGGGGGAATCGACGAAATGACTACCCCCAAAAATCGGGCCGCTATACCTGTGATAGAAAGTAGTACTTAGAACGTGGCAAGTTGCCAGAACCGTCACACACCGGACAGCTGATTAGCGACTTTTCTTACAGCTCTTTACGTTCTGAGTTCAAATAACTCCATAGTCGACTCTATCCTCCATCCTTTCAGGGTCGATAAAATAAGTACCACTTGTGCAATGGGGTTAATGAAATCAACTGGACCCCTCCCCCCAAATTTCTGGTCTTGTGACAATTGTAGAAAGAAGGGTACTAAAATAGTGAAGCTGAAGTTTACCCTCGATTTACACGCCCGCACTAAAAGAATCGTATAACTTTTACAAATCTGCTGAAGAAACCCTTATCTCTAACCGTTGAATGCATCTTTATCTGTATTGTAACAGCTAAGCTCACTGGTTCGACGTCAGAGAGGGAATGTTGAGATGCCGACATCAAGCAATGACAAGCCTGAGGGATCCATTTTAGGCGTAGCTAAGTGGACGACATTGTAGGCCACCTTTCATTGGGTCATGGGAGCAACAAAATATCTACATTTATCTGCTGCGACAACTACCAAAAATCTGAACCTTCAACGATTATTGACGTGCCCCTGACGTATAGAATTCTGAGAGGACCCTTCCAGCCCATTCTGACCGGCTTCCATCGGTAGATTCTCCAAAGCCAGCAAACATATTGATGATCCAAGATACAAGATAAGCATTTCTGGGGAAGACACAATGAGGAGTTATAGTGACATAGGTCACACACTTTCCAGTATCTCCGCTGTGAAGATAAATCTAGTGGAAACATGCCCATCACTGTAGAAAGAAAGTTAGCTTCGAGCAATCTGTAGTGACTATAAAAAAATAAGCAACTTTCAGGAACAATAGTGGTTTATTGAGATGGAAGGTTGCGGATTATGAAACATATGTGTAGTCCGGACTTCCAGTACTCCATTCCGTAACTCTTGTGTGTGTGTGTATGTTCAATTTGTGGGAAAGATCCAGAGGAACAATGACAAGGTAGCCAGATGTCACAGAAGCGGCCTAAGAAATAGTGATCACACTTGCGTGAGAGTTAATTCCGAGGAGAAGCGAGACGTACTTTGGAGAACAAAAGACAAAATGGAAAATGGAGACAAACGCTCAAGATGTTATATAAATCATTTATATAACGCCATGTCACCGATATGTTTCGATAGATGCATTATAATAAATCCGAGTGGATGAATAATGTCGAACAATACATCAATCTCATCAGAGCCGTTATAAACAACAGTGTGCATCAACAAAACGTCTTAACAGATATAAGAAATTATATATATATATATATATATATATATATATCAATAATAAATGGGTAAAATCAATTAATTAATTAATTTCACCAAGTAGTGTTCAGTATGTAAGAGGACCATTTGAGGTATATTTAAAACATTACGTTATATAATTAGGGTTCAGTAAAATAATTTACTTTACCACACACTGAACTTTTAGAAATAGCAGCCAAAAAATCTTAGCTATTTCTTCTACTATAAGAAAAATCTCCTAGACATTGTATACTCAAAAATAATTCACGTAGGTATGGAGGGAAAAATAACAAAAGATCACATGTACATTAAGATTACTCGAGAACGTACGTTACTGGATTAGTTGAATTTAAAACTCAACATTTCTTTCGTCAGCTCAAAGATTTCTTAGATTTGGATTTGAGAGCACTAAAAATCGAACATACCCGTCAGAATACAGTGTACATTCAAACACATAAGAGATAATCAAAAAATAAGATATCTGACTCACTAGAAAGAGCAGTTAAACTGAGTCAGATATCCTATTTTTTGGTTAACACTTATGTGCTTGAATGTACACTGTATTCTTCTCTGAATAATGTATAGTCTATTGACTAAATTTTTCCTTCTCGCTAGACCACTGGTAACAAAGAATTTTTCTATAAATATTCTTGCTACCCTAAGATTTTATATATATATATACACCCACAATCACACATGCATATGCATATATATATGTATACATATACATGCATGCACACATACATGCATATACATATATGGAAAGCAAAGTAGTATAGGGAACGCTAGTAATTTTAAAATTGTGGTTAAGAAATTTGATGTCATAGGGCGAGGGAAGAAGAGAAGGAAGAGAGAAAGAAAAATAAAGGAGAAATGGAGATATAAGCAAATAGAGAATAAATGATGGACGGAAAGAAAAGATGAAGGAGAGAGTAGGAGGTATGGGAAATACGAATAAGGTCTAAGTTGCAGATATTACTGAGTAAAGGGATACTATTTGAAATAGCTGAAAGAGTAAACACCTGTAAACACGTTCTTTATTGGTGTTGACCAGTGTATGCTTGGAAAGGAGGAGAAAGGCCTCCATCGAAACTTATGTCGGAGATATGGTGTTATAAACGAGATTTAAGTAACATATTGAGCATTTGTCTCCATTTTCCATTAATCTTATATATATAATGTGTGTGAAGACGCATGGCTCAGTGGTTAGAGCGTCGAGCTTACGATCGTGCGGTTGTGAGTTCGAATCCCTGACCGGGCTGCGTGTTGTGTTCTTGGGCAAGACACTTTATTTCATGCTGCTCCATTCACTCACCAGTAGGAATGAGTTGCGACGTCACAGGTGCCACGCTGTATCGGCCCCTTTGCCTTTCCCTTGGCGTGGAGAGAGGAGGCCGGTATGCATGGGCGACTGCTGATCTTCCATAAACAACCTTGCCCGGACTTGTACCTGGGAGGGTAACTTTCTAGGAGCAATCCTATGGTCAGTCAGACTGAAGGGGGTCTCATTATATATATATATATATATATATATATATTATATAAATATTATATATAATATATATATATATATATATATATATAATATATAATATATATATATCTTATATATATATATATATATATTATATATATATATATTAATATATATATATATATATATATATATATAATATATATAGATAGGCGGAGGAGTGGCTGTGTGGTAAGTAGCTTGATTACCAACCACATGGTTCCGGGTTCAGTCCCACTGCGTGACACCTTGGGCAAGTCTCTTCTACTATGGCCTCGGGCCGGACTAAAGCCTTGTGAGTGGATTGGTAGACGGAAACTGATAGAAGCCCGTCGTATATATATATATATATGCGTGATAGATATATATATATATATATATATATATATATTATATGCGTGTGTGTATGTATATGTTTGTGGTTGTCCCCCACCCATCGCTTGACAACTGACGGTGTGTAACTTAGCGGTTCGGCAAAAGATACCAATAGAATAAGTACTAGGCATACAAAAATAAATCCTGGAGTGGATTTGCTCGATTAAAGGCGGTGCTGCGAGAAGTAAATAAAAATATATATGGCCGTGGGATTGCAGCTCGAATGTTCCCCATCGTGGCACAAGTCAGGGTTGTTAATGGAAGACCATCAGTCACCCATGCATATCCGCTTCCCCCCCCCCTCACGCCACCAGTATTATCCAAGGGAACGACAAAGGGGCCGATGCGGCTTAGCACCTGTGATGACGTTGCAACTCATTTCTACAACTGAGTGAACTGGAACAACGTGAAATAAAGTGCCTTGCTCAAGAACATGACACACAACCTACTTTGAGAATCGAACTCACTAACTCATGATTATGGACTCGGTGTTCTAAAAACTGAGCCATGCGGGCACGCACACACACAAACACATCCAAACGGAGTGAATGAAAATATTTGAAGCTTTTACGAAGTAGGGTTTAGGAGTTAAGAAGATGAACGAAATCGTCGCTCTCCTCTCCCTCCGTCTTCCCGTCTTTCTGTCGCCGACATGTTATATATTAAGCAAACCTGTTCGTAGATTGATGTTTGACGTGGAATGCAACGGTGACAGAGGGTGCTTGACTCTCAAATAAGTCATGGATATACGTAGGAGATGTCGCGTGTGTGGGTGTGTGTCTATGCATATATATATATGTGTGTGTGTGTGTACATATATATCCATGTTGTGATTTTTATGTATGTTTGTAAACCATAAAAGAAAAGTAATATAACTGAGTAGACTTTAAATTGTTA
>NC_043004.1:9584002-9591837 GCF_006345805.1 Octopus sinensis
TGACCATGGACGCCAAGTATGTATGCATGTATGCATGTATGCATGTATGCATGTATGCGTAAGTATGTATGCATGTTGGTAATTAGGTAGGGAATTACGTATTAGTGAAATTCTCTGCCGTTTAAAACTAGCCTAAATTCAGCTTACTTATATTATTATATATAGAATTGAATAACTGCTCTCCTCATCTTTATCTATCTATCTATCTAGCAGGTTTGGACATGTTGCACAGTTCGATCTACCACATTTTTTTACTTTTGCATCCATAATTCAGAAAACATTTTGCCTTTGTGAGAATCTTTTTAAGTGATTTAGGTTGTTTGTAGCTTTTAATGATTTGATGTATGTTTAGAATTTCCTTCAATTTGGGGTCCTATGAAGTATTGGTAAATTCTGGTGTGATGATGGTGAAGGCTTCTTTGTTTCTGGGGTTGTATGTAGGTAGTATTTTCGGGGAAGGTGTGTTTTGTGTTGACTTTTCTTAAAGTTTCTATGTTGATTTCTGTTGCACATCTGATCCCATCCTCTATGAGTTGAGCTGGGTAATGTCTGTCAATTAGGGTGTTTTTGAGTTCTTGCAGTCTAAAGTTCCTGGTATTTGTTCTGACACTATTGTGCATATCCTTCTTGCAAGGTTGAAGGGGATGTTTGTTTTAGTGTGTCTTGGTGGCATGAATTAAAAAGAAGGTAGTGTTTGACGTCTGTGGCTTTGTAAAAATGTCTGTTTCTATTTTAAGGTTAATTTTTTTAATTAGTATATCCAAGAACGTTGAGCTTCTTTTGGTTGTATTCCATTGTGAACTGTATATTTGGGTTTATGCTGTTCAATAGGTTTTTAAATTTAGGAGTTTATCTGTGTTTTCATTCCAGAGTATAAAAACAATCGTATAAGAATCGTTCCAATTCTCTTTATGTATTGAGAAAGGGGGGTTTCCAAAGATGATAAAGATTCCTGGTAAATGATTATTTCCATGTAGCCATTGTTAGGTTCGCAATGACTGGTGCTGCCCTTGTACCCATAGCAATTCCGGATTTTTGACGGTAAAATGTACTGTCAAACATGAAGTGGTTATTATGTAGGATGAATTCAATTGATTTAGTAATGAATTCTTTACTGATCCTTTTGGTATTTCTTCCGCAAATTGGTCCAGCCAGAACTGTATTGCCTCTAGTCCATAATTATGAGGTTTATACTGGTATATAAGTTACTACATCAAATGGAAACCAGGATTGTTTCTTCCTTGGCTTTTTTTGGAAGGTGGTTTAACATATCTAAGTCATCTCTGATATGGCTATCGATATGTTTAAGGAAGGGTTTGGGAGGATGTCCATAAATAGACTTAGTCTGTGTGTTTCACAGGTTGGGCCAGCTACAATGGGTCGTAGTTTTAGGTCCCCCGGGTTATATATATATATATATATATATATAATCTATATATATATATTATATTAAAATATAATATATACATACATATATATACATATATATTATCACATATACATACATATACATATATATATACACAAACATACATATACATATATACATACATATATATACATATATACACAAATATATATACATATTATATATACATACACACAAAAATATATATATACTATATATACAAATATATATATACATATATATACAAATATATATATACATATAAATACAAATATATATATACATATATATACAAATATATATATACTTAAATATATAATATATAATATATATATATATATATTATATATTATATATATATATACATACATATATATACATAAAATACATATATTACATACATATATACATAATATATACATAATATATATTGAGATACACATATATACATACGCATTATATATATATATATATATACATATATTCATATATATTTAGATATATACACACATTTCATATATATATATACATATATTCATATATATATTTAGATATATACACACATATCTATATATATATATATATATATATAAATATATATATATATATAGATATATACATACTAAATATTATATACCTATATACAAATGTATTATTATATATATATATACATGCATATATACACATATATATACATATATACACAAATACACATATGCATATATACATATATATATATATATATATTACACACATATATATATATGCACACACATTACATCTTACACACATATATACACACACGTATATATACGCATAGACATATACAAATATTCACATACACATATACATTATATACACACACACATATATATACACACATATATATATACACATATAATATGCACACACATATACATAATACACTCACATACACACACACACACACACACAAACAACTTATATATTATATATATATATATATATATATATATAATATATATATATATATATATATATACTTCGTTTTCGGGATTTGGTGAGCAAGATTCCTCATGTGAGTTCATGTGTTGAAGTATTTTCTGTTGTGTCTGGGGAGGGTCAATTTCTGGGGTTTTTTTGCCTCATAATTTAACACACTCACCGGTAAAATTTCCACTTATTCCTTAATTTTATTTTCCTAATACTTTAGGAAAATGAAAATATGGAATAAGTGGAAATTTTATCTTGAGTGTCTTAAATTATAAGGCAAAAAAAACTGACCCTCCCCAGACACAACAGAACGCGTGCGTATGTGTACGGTTGCGTAATGTGTTCGTGTGCGTATGTGTGTGTGTACGTCTGTATATATACACATGCACATATATACGCAAATACGAATACGCATAAGCGTGTGCACACTCGCACGCGCGCACTCACACGCACACACACACACACTCATGCACGCACGCACAGACACATACATACAGCACGCGCTCACATACACACGCACACATACACACACACACGTACGTATATACACGCGCACACGCACAGCATACATGCGCGTGTCCACCCGCTCGGACACACGCACGCACACATGAACACGCTCATAAACGCACAAACACACAAACAGGCACACAAACAGACACAAACACACATACATACATACATACATACATACCTACATACATACATACACACACATATATACACACATACACACACACATATACACCCATACACATACATGCACACACACATATACACATATACGTAATATATAGACATGTATTCAATAATGTTGTTGATGAGGCTGGAACCAAATGTGAAATCCTTTCGCCCGGCAGGTGCCGTGGTTGAGCAGCGCAGACCCGGTCGTCATCCGGAGATGGCTTGTAGACAAAGGCAGAGGCGGAGAAGAAGGTGGGATGAGGAGACAAAACGAAGAACGTTAATTGAATGCTGGATCTGGAGTGGACCCAACAGAAGTGGATTCTGACAACGAATGAAATCGAAATGGAATGTGATAGGACTCTTTGAAACAAGTGAGGCAACAGTTAGCCGACCACGCTAGAGCAATAAGAACAAAAGGATGGTTTATAGGCATGGAAACAGAAGAGATAAAAAGGAAAGTAGAAGTTAGAAATAATACTTCACCAACAGATAACGTGCCCAGTGAGAACAGACAAATGAAAAGCGGCAGTGAAGAAGTAAAGTGTAAATGCATTCTCAGCAAATGAAGCAGAAGTAATAGGAAGAGCAGCTATAGCACAAGAATACGATGATGATCAACAAGACATAGGGAGGACGCTGTGCCGATATATTAGAGAAGACCACGATCAAGCCCACACAGCCGACTTGAGATACATTGACCGACGCAAGCTCAAGGTTGAAATCGAAAAGAGAGATTCGGCTTATGAGCTATTCCTGACGAGAAATATAACTGAAACTAACAAGATTATTTGGGGTGCAGCTATGGTTGCTGCAGACAGACGTAAAGAACCATACTGTCATTAAAGGAATGTGTGAGAAACAAAGTATGTTAAAAAGGCATTTAGGACAAGTTGATAGATTGAGAAGAAAGGAATTGCAGAACGAAAGAATAAGAATAATGCTGGGAAAGAACAGATAGAATAAGAGATATAAAGGTTATGATGTGATATTGGAAGAATTGAAATAAAAGAGTAGTAGCATCCAAAGCAAAACAGGAAAGATATGCCAACAGAAGAACACAGTTCAGGCAAAACAGATAGTTTGATGAAGTAAATCAGAAGAAACTGCTTCAGGAACTAGATGGGCAAATACGCATAACAATGATACCAGATGCAGAGGAAAGCAAGGCATTCTGGAGAGGGATTTGGGACCAACCTGTAGAAGAAAATGATGAAGCGGAGTGGCTGCGTGCAATCCAAGATTGGAAGAAACCAGAGACATTAAATAAAGAATAAAACATTAAATAAAGGATAAAGCACCTCAGACAGAGTGAAAAGAAAGCCTTGCATGGCCAGTTTTTGAGAGCCACTGAAGACGTATGTAGAACAAAATCCTGGGTTTGGTTAAAAAAAGGGTCAATTAAAATTGAAATAAAGAAACAGAGAATCTAATTGTAGCAATATAAGATCAAGCGATAAAAACAAACAAGTTAAGAAAAAATATATATATGGAGAGAATGTGTGAGTAAAAGGTAGAGCCTGTGGAATTTGGAACGAGACAGTGGCACACATTGTGGAAGAATGCCGAAAGTTGGCTCGGGAAGAATATAAGAAATGGAAGCATGCCGAGGCTGTAAAACTTTTACACTGAAAAGCGTGCCGGAAATGGGGATTTCAAGCTGAAAACACGTGGTAGAATAATCGAGTCGAAAATGTATTGGAATCGGAGAAATGTAAACTTTTGTGGGAGTTTCCTATTGAAACAGCCAAGAAGTTAGAAAATAATAGACCGGACATAAAAATTATAGATAAGAAGAATTTGATGCATGCGAACAGCAAAGGTCGTGCCTGTAATAATTTTTGCGTTGGGAACAGTAAGAAAAGATAGACAAATGGCTGAAGGAGATTGGAAGAGAATGACCGATACAGCTCCTACAAAAAGTTTCCTCTAAGAACAGCAAGGATTTTCAGGACGATTGTAAGCATTTGAAAGACTATTGAAAGATTGTGGACACCTACAGGTAGTAGCACGCTACCCACACAATTCCTACCGTGAATAACAGCGAACCTGAGCCAAACCAAAACAATAGTAATGCTTTCTACTAAAGGCACAAGGCCTGAAATTTTGGAGAAAGGGACTTGTCGATTACATCGACCTCAATATTTCACAGGTACTTAGTTTATCGACCCCGAAACGATGAAAGGCAAATTCGACCTTGGCGGAATTTGAACTCAGAACATAGCGACGGTCGAAATAGCACTAAGCATTTCGTTCAGCTTGCTAAAGATTCTGCCAGCTCGAAATGAGGAGTAAACAGCCAACAGCCGATGAAGGGTCCTTTATCTGTGTTTACTTGTCCTGTTTTCTATTTTTTTTTTCTCTTTGTTTACGTATTTCATGTTGTTTGCACAGTTGGTGACATTCTATACTCATTTCTGCATGCATGCATATGTGTGTGTGTATATATATATATATATATATATATATATATATGTGTATATATATAGGGAGAGAGAGAGAGAGAGAGAAAGGGGGGCGCAATGGCCCAGCGGTTAGAGCAGCGGACTCGCGGTCGTAGGATCATGGTTTCGATTCCCAGACCGGGCGTTGTGGCGAACCCTGCTGTACTCTTTCACCACAACTCTTTCTTCCTCTTCCTGATGTATCTGTTTTTCAAAGAGCCAGCCTTGTCACACTATGTTGCGCTGAATCTCTCCGAGAACAACGTTAAGGGTACATGTGTCTGTGGAGTGCTCAGCCACTTACACGTTAATTTCACAAGCAGGCTGTTCCGATCAACTGGAACCCTCGTCGTCGTAACCGACGGAGTCCCACTATATATATATGTGTGTGTGGTGTGTGTGTGTATGTGCATATATATGAAGAGAGAGGGGAAGGGAGATGGAAAGTGACAGAGAGAGAGAGAGAGACAGAGAGCGATAAATTTACATATATACATTCATACATACACACTCACACATTTCGACATATTTATATGGAGGACGAATAATTTATGAATGCTTTTTTGAAATACAATTGGGTAAGATATATTCATATTTAAGCAATTTAAATGCCATAAAATTTACTTTTAAATTCCAAATGCACCTGAAAACTTGCATCATACTTCAATTACTTTTGTACTGAATAATCATAAGTTGTGATTTGTAAGGTGCTGTTTTCCAATCTATAATTACAAGATATATTAACACCGTATGTGTTCCGAGAAAACATGTAAATAATTATATTTATAAAGATTTCTTGTGGTAGATACTATTTATCTCCCGTTGTGCTTTCTGCGCAGTTATGAAATAACAGTTACTCAAGAAATGAAGGGTTGATCTCCATTATATGTAGTGTTCAGATTTGGGGCACTGGTAACGGTATGGTGGGTTATTTTGTACAACTAAAATCTTAAAGCATCAGAACATCACCCAGAATCGCGAAAGCACGCGACGCAAATTCGCTGTACACAAATACGCACGCGTGTACACACACACTGTACATATTATAAAATGCATTGATATGCATATATAAACTTGTATATCATATATATATATATATATATATATATATACACATATGCACACACACATATGCACACACACATATACACATTTATTTACATATACTTAAATAGGACATATATACATATATTATATATATATATATATATATATATATATATAGGCAAGGAAAAATTATAAAAAGGCAGAATGCTAAATTGAAAGAAAATTTTAATGAAAATGAGTGTATTGAAAATTTTGAAAAATTAATAAAATATATATATATATATTAATTCAAACCGGTTTTCGTCACAATGTGACTTTTCAAGAATTGTAAAGAAAAAATTTCTTTTAAGTTTGAGGAGGGGGGAACAAAGAAAATTACATTATTTTTTTGCAAAAAAATAATGATAAATATATACAAAAATTAAAAAATAGGTACTCTGATACATCATAAAGTCTTTGTGTATCTTGAGTTTAATGATAGTTCTTGAAAAAAGTACCTTGGAGATATATATTATATATACATATATATATAAATTTAAACATGCACATACCTTTATGTGTGTGCTACATGCATGCTACACATACGCACGTGTGTGTGTGCATGTGTTTGCGATGGTGTGTGTGTGTAGATGTAGTTAGACATATGCAGGCAATCGCCTATCCGTTGGAGTCAGATGACTTTGAAGTTAAATCTGAACAGCCTCTAAAACTATGGGATTCAACAACTCGCCTCTCCCCCCCCCCCACCAATCCTGTCTAATTTTCTATAGATGTATTTTCTAATGGGGCGTGACATTTGTGCTAGGTGTAATACCACATTTTTTTCTGCTACGACTCCACATAGTTTCTCTGAACACATTACACCCCCATCCAATAGAGACGATCCTTTCTAGTAACATGACGTTTCAATATGTTTCTTATGTGTGTGTGTGTATATATATATATATCTATATATATATATATATATTTCTATATATATATATAATATATATATATATATATATATATATATATATATATATATATATATTTCTATATATTATATATATATTATATATCTATATATTTCTATATATTGCACTTTGTAAAGAATCAGGTTTGCAACAAGTCCGTCAAACGGTACCAACATAAGGGTTTCCAAATTTCTTCTGTTTTGTGTATGTCATTCTCTCTCTCTCCCTTACGCTATATATAATCACGCACACATGCATATGAATATAATATTCTTATACTCTTACGTGTTTCAACTTAAATACTATGGCAATGCTAGAGCACGGCCAGCA
>NC_043004.1:9591937-9601937 GCF_006345805.1 Octopus sinensis
TGAGCAACATGGAGTAAAGTGTCTTGTTTAAGGACACAAAGCGCTGCCTGGAATCGAACTCATGACTTCCGATCGTGAGACAAATACGCCAACCACTAAGCTCAGTGGCTTCATACAAGCTTGAACATGCTTTCCCTCTCTTTCTCTCTCTCTCTCTCTCTCTCTCTCTCTCTCTCTCTCTCTCTCTCTCTTGCACACTCATGCACTCGCACACGCATACACATACACACACACACACATGCACGTACACACACGTGAACACATACATACCCACATGTATATCCTGTACTTATGTATTTGTGTCCGTATGTACGAATGCTTACATACAGATACATGATGTCGCCTATTTACGTCCGATCCACTTCCCGCGCTTAAAATACGGCAAGTGCCCTGCACATGAATAGAAAATAAATATGCAGTCAGTGGCGTACGTTTCTATGCATGCATACATACATACATATATGTGTCTACAAACACACACACACAAACACACACAAACACGCACCACACACATACACACACACACATGCATATATATATGTATATACAAACATATATATACGTCATATATATATAATATATATATATATATATATATATACAGATAATTATATGTGTACTTGTAATATATATATATATATATACCTTACACATATATATATATTATGCTCATATATATGCATGTATACATGCATGTATATATATACATATACATGTATATATATATGTATATATACATGCATCTATGTATATATATATATATATACAAATTCATATATGTATAAATGTATAAACATATACATATATACGTAATATATATACGTATTTACATATATATAGTTATATAGATAATATATATGAATATAAATGCATATATATACATATATACATATATATATATATATATATACATAACTATTATTTTATGTATATGTATGTACATAGTTGTAGTATTAATATATGTGCATGTAATTTTACATGTTGGCTATGTTTTGTGGGTGTATGTATGTATATATATGTATATATATATATATATATATATATATATATATATATATATATATCTATATATATATTATACATAATATATATAAAAATGTGGTGTGCGTCGTATGCGTCGTATATATGAATACTGCATATATGTATGAGGCTATCGGTGAGTTTTTGTAATTGTGTGTTGTATATAAAGATAAAAACAAAAAATGCAATAAAAACAACACCTCAAACCAGGAGAAAACAAACAAAATCAGCGGAACATGCGTATATACACGCATTTCGATCGATCGGTTGGTAAATGTTTATATAATGGAAGTGACGGACAGCTACCAAAAATGGCGTCTACGGCCCCGCAGTAAACAGTTAGAGACAGTGTGTGTGTGTGCGTAGCTCTGTTGATAGACACTTATTGCCTGTGAATTCCACAATTAACTAAGTTAGTCATTGAGAAAGTAGCGTTATATTATTCTGCTGCCAGCTCTCCATCGAACTTGGCCGCCGGCAGTTTTACTGTTAGCGTCACATAGTTTCTATGTACGGCTGAAGGGCGCTGACCCACATCTATGCTAACTTTCTGCCCTCCGGCGAACATTCGAGAAGCGTATAACAGTAATGGCGAAATTGCTTATTGAACGCGCCACCAATGTTGACACTATCTCTCAGTGTCAATTACTCACCTATCTTCTTTCTCTTCTAAGTCTCCCTATTCTTCTTCTTCTTCTTCTTCTTCTTCTTCTTCTTCTTCTTCTTCTTCTCTTCTTCTTCTTCTTCTTCTTCTACTCCTCCTCCCTCTTCTCCTTCTTCTCCCTCTTCTTCTCCCTCTTCTTCTTCTTCTTCTTCACTCTCTTCTTCTTCTTCTTCTTCTTCTTCTCCCTCTTCTTCTCTTTCTTCTTCTTCTTACTCATCTCTTTCTCTGCGACTCCTCTCTCCCTTCTTTCTCACTCTATATTCTCTTCCTCTCTCTTTATCCTCTTTACCCCTCTTTATCTCTTTCCCTCGCTCCTTCTCTCTCACTCATTTCTGTGGTTATTCCGAACAACTCTCTTTCCCTCTTTTCTTTTCATATATATAATAAATGTTTTTCTGTCTGTTTGTATGTATGTATGTTCATATGTATGTATATATGTACGTACGTATATATGTATGTATGTATGTATGTATGTATGTATGTATGTATGTATGTATGTATGTATGTAGGTACGTATATATGTATGTTTGTCTGTCTGTCTGTCTGTCTGTCTGTATGTATGTATGTATGTATGTATGCAGGCAGGTATGCATACACAAGTGTACACAAAGACTTCTATTTACCTGTATACCTCTGCCTTCGCTTCATTCTCTATCCCCAGCTTCTTTTTCCAGACTCTTCTAGACAAGAAGAGAAAAGCCACCATGCGGTTGCATAAGATGTTAGAAATATGTGCAAATCTCCCGCAAATTACTCTCTACCATCCTTAGGGGATCGATGAGATGGTCATGGAAGGAATGCCTTTGATCATAGAAGATCGGGATAACGACAGGTTTGTCTTAATCTTCTCGCTTAGGATAGACCTGAGGCTCAAAAAATTTCCGTAACAACAATCTCTCCTCTTTCATCTTCCATCCGTCTCCCTTTCTCTTTCTTTCTCTCATCACCTCCCCCCTCCTCTGTTCACTACGTCTTCCTTTGCTTCTTTCATTTTCACAAAGACCTTCCTTATCTTTGTTCTTGTTTCTTCTTTATTTTCTTATCATTTCTTTCTCCTACCTCTGTCTGAAGCATATTACTCTACCTCCGATATTCGAGTACTACTTTTGTCAACCTTGTTTCGCATTTATGTGCTTACTCAGGATATATATATATATATATATATATATATATACACGCATTTTTTTCTCCTTGTTTTTTTTCTGTGTATCTTTCTGTCGAAGAGCGTAGGCTCAAAACATAAAAGACTTTTTCTATTTCTATTCCTGAGCGCTATACTAATACATTTGTTTGTTTGTACTCCACCTGCCTTCGTCTTTTGTTTATTTTCGTAAACTTTCCCATTATATATATATATATATATATTATATATATATTATATATATCATATATATAGAGAGAGAGAGAGAGAGAGAGAGAGAGAGAGAAGGAGAGAGTGAGAGAGAGAGAAAGAGCGACGGAGAGAGAGAGAAAGAGCGACGGAGAGAGTGAGAGAGATAGAGAGATTAATAGATTACATATGACCCTCTTTTCCTTTAATTTCCCTTTCGGATCTGTCTTCGCTCTCTCATTCACATATCCTAACCACTTTCAATGCCCGGTTTCGGTCAGCTCGTGGCTATGCCAAAACACGTCCGACAAAATTCACCCGAGAGGCATTTCATTGCGAGGCAGACTGCTGTGCTCCACCAACATTGACCAAAACGAAGAAGGAAGGAACAAAGGTAAGACGAATAGATGGATTAAGAAAGGATAAGGAATGACGCAACCAAATGTTCCCCTTGTCATTCATTAATTAATATTGGTTTCAAATATTGGTACATGGCTAGGAATTTCGGGGAGGGGTTAAGTCTTTCACACTGCTCAATTGGTACTTACTCCATCGACCCGAAAGGATGAAATGTAAAGTCGACCGCAGCGGCATTTGAACTCAGAACTTCAAGACGGACCAAATGCCGCTAGCGATTCTGCCTCGAGTCCTAACGATTCTGCCTTCGCTCATTAATTAATATGACGCTCTAATTACACCAAACACTTTCTTAAAGGTTTATGTATATTGAATTCCAAGATTCTAACAGCAGCTTATTAGTAGAGCTATGTGTAATCGACATCGTAACATGCACATACACACGCACACACACTTGCATACATACATACATACATACATACATATGTATGTGTGTATGTATATATATATATATATATATATTATATATATATACACACATTCACATACACACACATACACATACATACACACACACACACACACACATATATATATATATCACGTGATCACGTGACCGACCAGGCTATCAGATGTTGCTACACATCGCTGGTCACAATGCACTTGGCATTGTTTTAGCGAACAGGCCAACAGAAGAAAGAGTGAGAGAAAGTTGTGTCGAAAGAGTACAGCAGGGATCGCCACCACCTCCTGCCGGAGCATCGTGGAGCTTAAGGCGTTTTGCCCATAAACACTCACAACGCCCGGTCTAGGAATCGAAACCGCGATCCTACGACCCTATATATATATATATGTACATATATATATATATATATATATATATATATATATATATATATATATATATATATATATTATATATTTATATATATATATATATATATATAATATTAGGGAGTATAACCAAAGTTACAGGGAAAAATTAGATTTAGGATTTAATCAATTTCACAGTATAATATAAATTAAATTGAGTTGCCTAATAGTGGTTTTATCTCTAATTTAATTTATATATATATAGGTAGTATGTATATATCTATATATATATATATATATATATATATATATATATATATATATATATATATATATAATATATATATATATATATACATATTATATATATATATATATAGGTAGGCATGTATGTGTTATATATAAATATACATAATATATATTATATATATATATATATATATATATAATATATATTATATATATAATTATTTTTATAATGGAGATAGATATATGTGTAAAAGTTTTAGTAAAAAATGAGTCATTATACTCTTTACTCTTTTACTTGTTTCAGTCATTTGACTGCGGCCATGCTGGAGCACCGCCTTTTTGTCGAGCAAATCGACCCCAGGACTTATTCTTTGTAAGCCTAGTACTTATTCTATCGGTCTCTTTTGCTGATCCGCTAAGTTACGGGGACGTAAACACACCACCATCGGTTGTCAAGTGATGTTGGGGGGGGGGACAAACACAGACACAGACCCACACATACATATATATATATGTATATACATATATACGACGGGATTCTTTCAGTTTCCATCTACCAAATCCACTCACAAGCCTTTGGTTCGGCCCGAGGCTATAGTAGAAGATACTTGCCCAAGGTGTCACGCAGTGGGACTGAACCCGGAACCATGTGATTGGTAAGCAGGCTACTTACCAAAAAATGTTTAATGAAACATATCAAGTATATGAAAAATTTAATAGGAAACAGAATGTCAAACTTTTTGGAAGGAAGTTTTCGCTTTGTGTATAAGGAAACGAAAACAGGCAGTTATAAAGTTAATAATTAAGATAATTTTACTTAATCCATGTACATATAATATATATATGTATATATATAAGTTCAGCAAAAATTTAGATTCAAATGAATATGGTACTTAATTTAGATGCACCAGAATTCTGTATGGTGTCATCCGTGGGGTGATTATAATCAAAATAAGCAACAAGAATGACTCTCCAAATAGAATAAATTTTAGATTTATAGTTTTTCCTTTATTCTAACGTGTCAAAGTACTTGGAACTTATTGACCAACTGTTGTGATGATGTGCATAGGGTTTGTAAGGTCTCTGCATTCTCTATGAATATTATTGTGACCACTTGATATTGACCTAGTTCTCCTAACACCGAATCTGTTCATCAAATAGTAGTAATTGGCATTTAGTAGTGACAATGCTGTCTTCTACATAAATTCCTTATATGGAGCTCTGAAATCCCCTTCACCCCATTTCTATAATTAGAAAATCTTTATTGTCTCCTTCCACTTATTCTTCTCTCTCAGAACCTTACAGGAATCTGGAACAACCGAATCTTAGTCAGTCAGTTGATGGGCTCCACTACCTCAAATGTTCTTAAAATTTAAATCCACATCTTTGTCTATATATACCTTCTCTATAATGTTGCCATTTGATATGAAAATTTGTGTATTAATGGAAAGCCTCTATAATTGGCTGATGAGTGCTCAGCATTTTAAAACTGTTGTAATACTTACAACATTTAATTAAATGATGTAGTATGAAACGATCGTACCAAATTACCGGAGTCATTCTTGTTGCTTATTTTAAATGTGTACCGTTGGCGATTTTTTTCCTCTGTCTTCCCTTCTCTGGATCTTTCCTTCTCCTATGTTTCCGACGAAGAGCTCCGCTCGAAACGTTAAACCTCCTTCTTTCCTTCTTCTTTCCTGAGCGTCCAATAATACTATATTTGTTCCACCACGTCCTCGCGTTGTTGTGTTTTTTTTGTGCTTTCTTGTTTGGATTAACTATATATATATATATATATATTCTTATATATATATACGGATAAAGTATAATTTTCTTAGTGTATATATATATATATATATATATATATATATATATATATATATATATATATATATATATATATAGTACAAAGTAAGATAGGGGTTATGAGGGTAACCCACTATGGGATATCACTTATCCAATTACCTATATATGTATATATGTATGCAGAATAAGACTGAAGTTGCTATATTAACTGTATGATATATGAATATACTGACATTGTTTGTAAAATTAATGTGCTAGGCGCAGGCATGGCTATGTGGTAAAAAGCTTGCTTCCCAACCACGTGGTTCTAGGTTCTGTAACTCTGTATGGCACCTTGGACAAGTGTCTTGTACTATAGCCTCGGGCAATGAATTTAGTTGACAGAAACTGAAAGAAGCCTGTCATATATATATGTCTGTGTGTGTGAGCACGTGTGTGTGAGTGTTTTTGTGTATTTATGTGTGTGCGTCTTTGTCTCTGTGTTTGTCCCCCACCATCGCTTGACAACCGATGTTAGTGTGTTTACGTTCCCATAACTTAGCGGTTCGGCAAAAGAGACCGATAAAATAAGCACTGGGCTTACAAAGTCCGGAGTCGATTTCTTCGAATAAAAATCCTTATAAGATGGTGTTCCTGCGTGGCTGCAGCCAAATGACTGAAACGAGTAAAAGAATATATATAGGAATTGGACAAAATAATGGAAACCCCTATCATCATGGCATCATAATCTTGAAATATCTATAAAACCGTCAAAAGCTCGTTTATTTTTATCTTTTTTTAAAATTTATTATTAGCGTTGCTAATAATGTTTAGTTAAAATTGTTGTTTCTTTTCAGATAGCACCAGAAAAAAGTAATTAAAATTCATTAAAATGACAGATCTATCGGTCTTTCAAAGAAGTCAAATTGTTGGTACTCGTATGGTAGGAGCTAACGTAACGAAAACAGCCGAAATGTTTAGTGTATCGAGATATAGTGTCTCGAAAGTAATGGCAACCTTTGAGAGAGAGGGAAAAAATCCTTTCGTCGAAACAAAACTCCGGTAGAAAACCAAAACTTTCAGATAGGGACCGTCGGACTGTTAGGCGAATTGATAGAAAGGATCACAAAAGTAAAGCTCCCAATATTACTTCAAAACTTAATGATCATCTCGAGAAACCAGTTTCCACAAAAACTGGTCGCCGGGAGCTGCACAAAGCTGGATTTCACGGGAGGGCTACAATCAGAAAACTACTGCATTAAAAAAAAATTGCAAAGCGTTTAGAGTGGAGTAAATATCTACAGAATCGGTCCCTAGAGCAGTGGAAGATTGTTATTTTCTCGGACGAGTCATCCTTTACCTTATTTTCGACCACCGACCGAGTATACATGTGGAGACAGTCAAAAGAATCATTTTACCCAGACTGCCTTCTTCCAAATGTTAATCATGGAGGAGGATCTGTGAATATCGGAATGGGGGGGGGCTATAGCTTAGAAATCCGCCGGCCCAAGGGTTTCTCTTCATGGCAGACTTAATAGTTAAGACTATTTAAGCATTTTACCTGATCAAATTCATCCTATGGTTGCGGAACTGTTTCCGGAGGGAGACACAATCTTTCAGGGTGATAATGCACTAATTCACACAGTTAAAGTTGTAACTGAATGGCACGAGAAACATTCTAGTGAAGTTGAACATCTTATCTGGCCACCACAGTCCCCAGATCTCAATATTACTGAACATTTATGGTGCATTTTAGAAAAACAGGTAACGAGTCGGTATCCTCCACCATCATCACTACAAGGACGGGAGACTGTTTTAGCTGAAGAATGGACAAAAATTCCTTTGGAAACAATTCAAACTCTGTACGAGTCTATACCTCGTAGAATTCAAGCTATAATTATTGCCAAAGTCCGTTCTACCCCATATTAAAATAAATTCCATTGAAATTTTAAAGTGTTTCCATTATTTTGTCCAACCGCTGTGGTTTGGGTAGCGGAATCGCGGTCAGGGGATCGCGGTTTCGATTCCCAGATTGGGCGTTGCGAGTGTTTATTGAGCGAAAACAACTAAATCTTCACGACGCTCCGGCAGTGGGGGGGGGGCAACCCTGTTGTATTCTTTCACCACAACTTTCTTTTACTCTTTCTTTCTGTTTCTCTTGTACCTGTATTTCAAAGGGCCAGCCTTGTCACACTTTGTGTCAAGCTGAATTTCCCCGAGAACTACGTTAAGTGTACCCGTGTCTGTAGAGTGCTCAGCCACTTGCACGTTAATTTCACAAGCAGGCTGTTCCGTTGATCGGATCAACTGGAACCCTCGTCGTCCTAACCACCGGAGTACCACTGATATATATATATTACACATATTTATGTCATGCTATGTGTGACGTGTATAAGATTCAAATATATTAGTTGCGATCTTATTGAAGTAACATAAAAGCTCTTCAAATTATAGGAGATGAATTATTTACGGGTCTTAATGCGTTCTCTACGGCTTTTCTCACAAAATCATTTAAGACTGACAACCTTCAGTCTATGGATTTGTTATCCAGAGCGCTATAGTCATACTTATCGATGCTCTCATCATTAAAGAAAACATTCCCTTCTATAGCTGTTGAGCCCTCTTTGTACATTAACAGAAAATCATAGACACCTTTCGCTTTTCTTGTTTTTGATTAGCATCTGATTAGCTTCGGGCGACCAGATCTATGATCAAAGTTGTTTCAGTCATAATCCTCCCAATTGTAAGTCAAACACAGCGTATCGTAAAAAGTACCAACTTATCTAATTCATTGTGCTTCCTTGCTTTAAGTATATCAGTCTTAATATTAGGGATTGATCAACCATGTAGAGTTTCCATCTTTGATACGATGAGCTTTTTTAATTGTTGTTTAGACTACATCAATCCTAACAGAATAGACCTAGTATCAAAGGCGTTCCAAACATGACGAAACAATCTATCTTTTTACAATTGCAATCTAAGACTATATTGATTATTATTTAACATGTCTGTCGTTTCCTGATGATAGAATATAATTTGAAGGAGGTTTCACAGATCGATCGAAAATTTTGTTGTCTCAAATTACAGTGGATCCATTTAGCTTCCATATTCCTCTTAAATTAATTCAACAGTTTGATCCAAAAGAAGCGCACGCCAATTTTCCCTGAGCGAAATGTAGCTTCAGGCAGGTTGAAAGAAAAGTCGATTGAAGCAAAATTGCCCTTGGTAACAAAGAATCCCCCGCGGCTTCATTTGAACCCGCGACCCCTAGGGCAAAGGGTTCGGCACATTATCAACTTTTGATATAAACAGATGCAAATATGAAGGAAATTAGACACGTGTAGAAACATATAACAATGTCTGCAATGCATAAGCACACAATTCCACACATACTTGTGTGTCTATGTGTACATGTATATATATATATATATATATATATATATATATTGACATATACACACACAGATACATATATAAACACATACATATATATGTGTATATATATATATATATATAGAGAAGAGAGAGAGAGATATGTATATATATATATACATACACACACACGCATATATATAAGCATATATTCACACATAGACCTACGTACAATATGTACTTATGTATGTGTATACGTGAGCGTTTGTATGTGTGTGCATATATATGTATATATATATATATATATTATATAATATATATATATATATATATATATAATATGGTATATAGAATATATATATATATATATATATGTATTTATATGTATATATATATATATATACATAAAC
>NC_043004.1:9606937-9611937 GCF_006345805.1 Octopus sinensis
CCTCAACCACAATTGAAATACAAAGACCAACGAAACAAACCGTTGGAATTGAACAGCGGAGTGCCCTAATCGATCTTCATAGCATCTCGCTAGACAACCAGTCAATTGACCGATCGAAGATGGTAGGGAAAAGGCGAAACAAAAATATTCGATAGAAGTCAATTCTTACTTTTTTAATAAAACTCCACGCCGACTACAGTTTCTTGTTTTCTATTGTATATTAAGTTAAGTTCGTCACTATGCCAATAGTTTGAGAAAGCCCTAGGCTGAACAATTTCAGTACATGTTGTCTGATCACGTGCCAATTGCTTCAGAGTTCATTTTGACTCACAACTTAGAGGTCAAAGATGGCGGCCATAATTATACACATATAACTGTTGGGCTGATATTATTTTTTTCATTGGAAGTGTCTTTACAAAAGCCGTTGTCGTTTCTTTTAGAAAATATTATTATTAAAAAATAAAGAGATTATTTTTATCGTTATCATTATTATCATTATTATTGTTGTTGTTGATGTTATATGTTTGAATTTTGCTTTGTATTGTTATTATCATCCTCACCATCATCATTATAATCGTCATCATCTTCAGCTCCATTATTATTATTATTATTATTATTATTATTATTATTATTATCATTATTATTATTATTATTACTATTATTATTATTATTATTATTATTATTATTATTATTATTATTATTATTATCAATATCATCATCATCATCCCCATTATTATTATTATTATTATTATTATTATTATTATTATTATTATTATTATTATTATTATTATTATTATTATTATTCAGTAGTTTTATTTTTATAGCGTGCTTTCACTTCACTACCGAGCGCAGCTCTGTGTGCTTTGGGTATGTGCTGTGGTTTGTTGTGATGCTTTGATGGTTACTGTATGGAAAGTGTTCTGCGTAGGATGTGTGCAGTGCCTAGTAGTGCAATTTTCTGTATGTTATATGTGTTTGTAAGTCCTGGTGTTTTCGTTATGTATTTGTCTGAATATTTTTTATCATGCCTAATGCTCCTACTTTGATAGGAATTGTTTCTGTTTTTAGATTCCACGTTCTGGTTACCTCTATTTCCAGGTCTTTGGATTTTGAAAGTTTCTCCATTTCTTTTAGAGACACGTTGTCATCCGCTGGTATTGATACGTCAATTAGAAAGCATTTTTTCCTTCATGATCTCTGACAACAATATCTGGTCTGTTGGCCTTAATTTCTCTATCTGTGTGTATTGGCATATCCCAGAGTATGGTTGCTTTCTCGTTTTCTGTGACCTTTTCTGGTGTGTGCCTATACCATCTTTTTCTGTTGTTATTCCATAATGTTGGCATAGCTTCCAGTGTATGTAGGTCCCAACTCTGTCGTGTCTGTGAATATATTCCTTCTTAGCCAAGACTGGGCAGCCAGAGATAATATGATTTATTGTTTCTTGTCCATTTCCACATATTCTGCTGTTACTTGTTATATTTCTTTTCATTACATGTTTTTGGTAATTTCTGGTGGGGAGGCTTTGGTCTTGTGCTGCAATTAAAAATCCCTCTATCTCTGTTTTGAGTCCTGAGCTTCTCAACCATTGCTGGGATTTTTCTTTATCTATTTCTTTTGCATTTAGTTTAGTCCAGTATTTGCCATGAAGGGGTTTTTCTTGCCATCGTTTTATCATGGTTCGTTGCTGTTCTAGTTTTAGTTTGGATTTCAGTTGTTTTATAGCTTTTGTTGTTTCTTCATCTTCTTCTTCTTCATATTTGCTAGATGGTATGATTTCTTGTTTGTATTTGTCAGCTTCCTTAAATACTGAGAACAGTTTTTTGTTTTGCTCGTGTTTTGCCGCTATTTGTATAAGTTTTCCTTCCTGATGAAGTAGATATTTTTGAAGTTCTAAGATGGTTATTTTATAGTAGTTTTCCAGCTGTATAAAGCCGCTACCACCTTCTATACGTTGTATATATAGCCTTTCTATGTCAGATTTTGGGTGATGCATCCTAGAACCTCTCATTATTTTTCTTGTTTTCCTATCTATTTTGGTCAGTTTATTTAGTGTCCAGTTAAGGATATTGTAGCTGTAACTTATAACTGGGACGGCTAAATTGTTAATGCCTATTATCTTATTTTTAGCATTGAGCTCTGTTTTTAGTATTGATCTAACTCGTCTATAATATTCCTTCTTTATTTTCTCTTTCATTTGTGTGTGTTGTGTCTCATCTAGTTTATGGATTCCTAAGTATTTGTAAGTTTGGCTTTGGTCTAATTATTTTATTTTATTGGTTTTTTTCTAGTGTGATGTTGCTACTCTTAAGTAGTTTTCCTCTTTTCAGGGTTACTTTGGCGCATTTTTCTAGTCCAAATTTCATATCTATTTCTTTGGTAAATCCATGAACTGTCTTTAGTAGTGTTTCCAGCTGTTTGTCATTTGTAGCGTATAGTTTTAGGTCATCCATATATAAAAGGTGGCTGATCATTTTGCCGTAACATTTATATCTGCATCCAGTTCTATTTAGCATATCAGATAGAGGTGACAGTGCCAAGCAGAAAAGGAGTGGAGAGAGCGTGTCTCCCTGGAATATTCCTCTTCTAATGGGGATGGCTTTGGTTTTCACGAGTCCGTCTTTTGTTTGGAGCTGTAGCACTGTCTGCCATTTATTCATAGAGTGTCCTATGTATTTTATAATTGTTGGTGCTACTTTGTTAATGGCTAGTGTTTCGAGGATCCATGAGTGGGGGATGCTATCAAACGCCTTTCTGTAGTCGATCCAGGCCATACTGTGGCCTTTCTTCTTTCTGTGGCTGTCTTCAGTTATGGCTTTATTGATCATTAGCTGATCTTTACAGCCATATGAGCCTTTGCGGCATCCTTTCTGCTCTTCTGGAAACAGGTTGTTTTCGTCCAGGTGCTTGTTCAATCTTTGTGATATTACTGCAGTAAAAGCTTTGTACATTGTAGGGAGACAGGTTATAGGTCTGTAGTTTTCTGGTTTTGCTGTCTCATTGGATTTAGGAATTAAGATGGTTTTCCCCTTTGTGAGCCATTCAGGCATTGTCTCTGGCTCTGTCAGTATGTTGTTAAAGTTTTCAGCCAGCTTTTTGTGCATTCTTGTTAGATATTTCAACCAGAAGTTGGGGATCTGGTCATGTCCAGGGGCCTTCCAGTTGCTTAGTCTTTATTATTATTATTATTATTATTATTATTATTATTATTATTATTATAATTATTATTATTATTATTATTATTATTATTATTATTATTATTATTATTATTGTTGTTGTTGTTGTTATTGTTATTTAGACAATGAGGTGGAACAATCGTTAGCATGCCGGGTAAAATACGTCGCAGCATTTCGTCTGTCTTTACATTCTGACTTCCAGTTCGACTTTGCCTTTCACCCCTCAGCCTCAATAAACTGAGTACCAGTCAAAAACTGGGGTCAATGGAATCGCCTAGCGCTCTGCTCTCAAATTTCAGGCCTTGTTCCTGTTGTAGAAAGTATTATTAACGCCGGGCAAAATACTTTGCGGTATTTCATCCGTCTTTACATTCTGAGCTCAAATTCTGTCGAGGTCGACTTTGCCTTCCCTCCTTTCGGGGTCGATAAATTAAGTAGCCGCTGAGTACTGAAATTTCTGTAATAAATCTACTCCCTCTCCCAAAATTAATGACCTTGTGCCAGATTTGAAACCTTCATCATCATGCAAGTCACCAAAGTGACAGTGCAGTACAAATATACGAAGCCCAGTATACTCATCGTGACTACCTGTACGATAAGGGTACACGCATCACAACTATATTTGCGCGACATAGGGATCTCATATCAAGATAAACAACTGGGGCCCAGTTAGAATTTTCTTCGGGTGATGTAGCCCATCCCGCTCAAAAGGTCCCTGAATAAAGATTGTCTGAGGAGGTTGAACGAAACACCCATGTTTCCAAAAGGGAATTATACAAACCCCCAAAGAATTCCTCTCAATACATGTTTATGCTGCTCCTTAACTACTTCTGCTCGTGATCAGAGATGCACATATTGTCAGCCACTGAGGGACATGCTCAACTGGTTACGGTCAAACAACTGACAAGCAAATCTGTGGTATTAAGCAGAATATTTGCTGTAGCCCATCTTTTATACCAAGACTAAACAATGTACATGATAACACTTTCAATCATTTGAGATCAGAAACCATGAGAGCCGGTGATGGTACTGCATCAAAGCATTTACATTATTATTATTATTATATTATTATTATTATTATTATTATTATTATTATTATTATTATTATTATATGTTTGACTTTTCCTTTGTATTTGAATAAGTTGCCAACAATGAGAGACACCATGTTAGAAGTCCATGGTGGTGTTATGTCTAAGGTGTCATATATCTGGTTTTGTACATAGTATTGTTCTAGAGAATGTTTAAGAAAACATAAGAATATTTTGAGTTTGTTTTAATATTTGAGATTACATAGACAGTATTTTACGTAGGATATGGGCAGTTCTCATGAGCACTATTTCTTGAATTTCTGCCATTTTGAAGTTTCCTTGTATCTGAGTTAGGTAGCAATCAGCTTCTTTTGCTATCATTCTTGGGGCACCTATGACAACAGGTATTGTTTTAGCCTTGAGGTTCTACATTTTGCCAATTTCTATTTCAAGATCATTATACTTGCTCAAATTTTGATAGATCTTGACAGGTACATTTATATCGATTGGGACAGTCATATCAATGGGGAAGCATGATTTTTGTCTGAATTTTTTCAATATAATGTCTGGCCTATTCGCATCTATCTTTCTGTCAGTTTGAACGGTGAAGTTCCAGAGGAGTGACATGTGATCATTTTCAAGCACTGGAGGTGGCTTGTGTTCCCACTAGTTTTTATCATGGGGTAGGTCCAGGCTTTTGCAAATTACCAAGTGAATATATTGTGCTGCTCTATCATGGCTGTGAAGATACTCTGTAGGCGCAAGAAAACTACACAGGAAGACAACATGATCGATG
>NC_043004.1:9621937-9624437 GCF_006345805.1 Octopus sinensis
AGATTCTATTTATGGCGGGTGCAGTGTGGGGACCGGCATGCCAGAGAATAGACCCAGCGTTTCATTTGCGACTCGTGAAAGGCGAATTAAAGAGATCGAAGTAGGATTTACACTTCGATCTTATGAAACTCTCACTATCAACGACTACTCAAAAACAGGGCCGTGTGCTGAAGGGTTGTTGTTGCTTGAGTGGTGCAAAAGTGTCATCCGCCAGGAGGAGTAAAGGGTCACCAACGAATGGTGGATGCAGCGAAGCGCTTTTACAGCGCACGCTTCATACTACTACTACTACTACTACTACTACTACTACTACTACTACTACTACTACTGCTGCTGCTGCTGCTGCTGCTGCTGCTACTACTACTGCTGCTGCTGCTACTACTACTGTTACTACTACTACTTCTACCACCACCACCATTACTACTACTACTACTACTACAGTGATGGTGCAGTGAGAGGGAAGTTAGTGTGAGATGTGGAAAGTGTTGATGCGGTGATGTTGTGAGAGACATGCCCTCCTAATCCTATGGTGGCCATGGTTTCTATGGTGTGACTTTAATTTATACAGCTGAAAATATCTGATAGAGTTGAGGCTGGGATGCTGAGAGAGGTTTATTCATCTAATGATGTAGTTGTCGGTGGTGTAGTGGTGACGAAGTATTTGGAACCGCTCAACGACCTGTTATCTGGCGATGAGTTTAGATGTTGCTGATGTTGTTGATATCGGTTAATGGTATCAAACGGTTGCTTATGTGATAAGGCGGCGAGCTGGCAGAAGCGTTAGCACACAGGGCGAAATGCGTAGCCGTATTTCGTCTGCCGTTACGTTCTGAGTTCAAATTCCGCCGAGGTCGACTTTCCCTTTAAGTCGATAAATTAAGTACCAGTTACGCACTGGGGTCGATGTAATCGACTTAATCCGTTTGTCTCTCCTTGTTTGTCCCCTCTGTGTTTAGCCCCTTGTGGGTAGTAAAGAAATAGGTTGCTTATGTGATAAGGTGTGTGAGGCAGTGATATTGTGTAATCAAAAAAAGGTTGGGGGAACGCCGATCATTGCTGACCGCTCGATATTACGGGGAAGGGCTGGGCTTGTTTCGATATTTTTAATTCAGTCAAAGAAGAGGAAAAAGTTCCGAAAATAGAGGAATAATTAAATTCAAAGAGTGAAAGGAGAGAGTGAGAGAGAGAAAGAAAGAGAGAGAAAGCGAGAAAAAGAAAGATAGATAGATATATACATACATACATGCAGACAGACAGACATAGGGATAGATAGAGAAGTATATAGAGCTAGAGAGTCAGAGGAAGAGAGAGAGGGATGTATGTATGTAGGTGTGTAAAGAGATATGTAGGTAGGTAGGTAGGTAGGTAGGTATGTAGGTAGGTAG
Source organism: Octopus sinensis (assembly GCF_006345805.1). Lineage (NCBI taxonomy): Eukaryota > Metazoa > Mollusca > Cephalopoda > Octopoda > Octopodidae > Octopus > Octopus sinensis. The sequence continues at coordinate 9,623,323 of NC_043004.1, forward strand.
GTGAGAGGATGGGTTGTTGGTATCATAAAAATGGCTGCCGTATTTATTCTCTATCGTTCTTGAGTAAACTTATCTAATTCTATGTCATTAGCCAGACTTCAATAATCGACCGTTGGTGTGTGAGGAACTTTGCATAGTTTCTTGAAGAACAAGGATCGAGAATTCAGTAAGAACAACAACATCAATAAAACATCGATGAATAAGTTAAACAAAAACTTAAATCTGTTTGTCGCTCCATCTTTTCAGAAAAGGTGAAAGAAGACAAAACAATTTAGCAGTTCATTATGATTTAGCTTTAATTAGAAATATATGGAATTCAGTCGACTCGATTGGTCTCGTGTTTTCTATAGGTGTAAAGCTCCAACATTGTCGCAGAATCGATAGGTTTTGGCACAGGTTTTCACCATGATTACCATGTTTGTTGCCGTTTCGAATCTTAATTTGACACGACAGTACACATTGGCCAATGTAAACGTTATTTGTCCTATAAATGAATTTATGTATTGTTCTATGTTTTGTTCTTTTGTTCTTTTATTTCATTTATTGGACTGCAGCCATGCTGGATATATCCGGAGAGGATTTAGTCGAACAAATTCACCACACTACTGTTTTAAATTCTGGTATACATTTTATCAATCTCTGTTTTTTCCAACCGCTCCGTTCCGGAATCGTAAGAAGCCTCCAGCTGTTGTCAAGGAGTTCAGAACAAAAAGAAACACAAAAACGCAGGGACAAACACGGCCACATTGTTACTCTCGTTCTCATATTGATATACATATAGCGGGCTTTCATTCAGCTTCCGTCTCCTAAATTCCATCATAAGGCATTGGGAGAGTTCAGAACTATAGAAGAAGATATTTGGCCGAGACGCTGTTCAGAGAGACCGCAGGAAACGTCTGAAACGCGCTACCTTTCTTGCGCTTATAAAGAAATATATAAAGACAGGTTCCAACACAATTTTATTAACCCATAAACAATGCAACCATTTTAGGGCGTTTGTATTTACAGACATGCATACACACATGCACACACGCACATATACTCTCTCCTACGCATAAACACAGACATAGGTTGATATGCAAATACGTATTTATTTATGTGTGCGTGAGTAGTTA
>NC_043004.1:9629437-9644437 GCF_006345805.1 Octopus sinensis
AAATGGACCGCCGCATCATCGGAACGCCACCCTTCCACAGAAAGCGGAAGAGTATGCGTTCCAGTTTGGTGATGGTAGCGTCGAGACAAGGCACGACGGTCAGGCGGTAATCGATGACGGATGCGATGTACGCGTTCGCCACCTCCGCCCGACCTTTTAGAAACAGCTTTATCTCGGCCCATGTTTGGCTGAGAGTGACCACTCTACTCGTGATCTCGTCCCAGTTCTTATCCATTTGGAGGTCCGGACTGAACCAGACCCCGAGCAATTTAACCGGTCCGTCCGTCCAGCGTCCCACTACTGAGCCGCAGTCGGACGGTATGGGCTTGCTTCTCCAGGTGCCGAGTAGCAAACCCACTGACTGTTCCGGGTTAATTTTCGCTCCCGTCACCGTTTCGTATTCTTTCAGTGTCTCGCCTATCATCTGGATGTGTTTTTCGCTCGACACTATGACGGTGACATCGTCCGCATATGCCGACACGCTCATCCCGCAACCCAGTTCCCGTGGGATGCCCCTCAGTGTCGCCAGCTTCCGCAGTAGCGGCTCGAGGGTCAATACATACAGAAGCGCCGACAGGGGACACCCCTAAAGGACCGAACGCGTGATGTCAAACGGTTTCGACAGGTGACCGTTCACCCGAATTACCGATCGGATGCCGCTATACAAGGCAGCGATCCAACCGCGGAAGACGGGTCCGAAGCAATCCGCCCTGAGGACGGCCGCCAAGTACCGATGGTCGACCCTATCGAAGGCTTTAGACTGATCCAAATTGATCAGCGCCCCACCCATGCCAGGATCCTTAACTACCCTGTCCACAATGTAGCGCATCAGATGGAGATTGTCATGTATGGTTCTGCCCGGCACGGCGCATGTTTGCACCCTGTCGACCAGTTTACCAATGACAAGCGCCGACCTCTCAGCTATTACTTTGGCCAAAATTTTCAAATCTGCGTTGAGCAGAGTGATGGGCCTGAAATTATCTATAAAATTCCCCTTGTTTGGGTCTTTCTTCAGCAACGTCACTGCACCTCGGCTCACGAAACCGGGGATTCTTCCGCTTTGTTGCCAGTTGCAGTAGACTGATGCTAAGAGGTCGCCAAACAAGTCTGGCATTTGACAATACAGCTCGTAGGGTAGACCATCCAATCCAGGCAACTTATCCCTCGCGCAGCCCGCCATCGCATCCCGCACGTCGGCGGCTGTGATGGGACTTTCACAGCACTCCGCTTCCCTTGCCGAGAGCCGCGGCAGGTCGGTCAGGTAGGTACTGAAATCCATCCCGCGTTCCGACCCACCACTCGCACCAAACAGTCGAGCAAAGTGCTGTTGAAAAGCCTCACACATCCTTTCGGGTTCGAGTAAACTGCATCCCTGTTGATCTATTAGAGACCGAATGGTGGCTCTGTTGCCACGTTGCGCCTCCGCTACCCGGGCCTCTCACGCAGCTTCGATCCCTTCGTTCCTTAAGGCACGCATTTTAGCTCTGACGACGCAACCTTCGTATTTGGCGTTGAGGTGTTGGTCGAGGGCCATCCTCGCAGCCAGCACGTTGGTTGCGCTGCCAGTGGTAAGTGCCTCTTCTAGTTCTTAACCAAGTCTTCCTCTACTCTATTTCGATCTATCGCTAATTTCTTGCTAAACCCTGCCGTGCTGCCGGGCATGGAGGAGAAGGTGGTGATGCTGCAGGCCACCAGAACGCCCCAAAAGAAATGGAGAGGTCAAACCCTAGAAATGATGGTACAGGTCGCGGAGGAGGACCTAGAAAAGTGGTAGAAAACATCTTAGTGGGTGAAACGATTTTGAAAGTTAGAGTGGAGGGAAGAATTCCGCAGTGTTATAAATGTGGTTGAAGGGTCACATTACAGCGGAATGCCCTCCACCACTGGAAAAGGCTGAAGAGAGTAAAAGAGTGGCAAGTGCTTCACAGCCCCTGGAGGAAGAAGTTAGTGAGTAGGAATCACTGAAGAAGACAGGCACCAGTGGCGAGAAGGAGGGAGAACTAAATACCAGTTGGGAAATGGTGGAGAAAAAGAGCAGAAAGAGAAGGAGAAAGTAACACACAGAAAAAATGACCCCCAACCCACACCCACCCGGCCCTCGCCCACACCCACTCTGTCCCAGTCACTTCCTGAAAACACCAACCCTCCACATGCCCAGTCTGACAAAAAATAATTGCAAACATACAGGAAGCTCCAAGTTATCCACCCCCGCCCTGTAAGGAAAAATGTGTTTTGAAGTATAATGGACAAAATAAAGAATTGGTAAACGAGGTAAATTCGTGGGACGGAACAGTCAAGGTTGATATAGCAGGTGTAAGGGGTCTGCCTGAGAACGAATATTGAGTGCTGACGGACCTGTGGAAGCTGCATGAGTGTATGGAAAAATATGACTGCGAGTTGTGGTACGAAAACTAGACACCAGCATAATGTCGGAAAGAATAAGGTATGTAGACATTTTAAAGAAGTATAATATAGAGGAGGATTAATTGTAAAATGTAAATAATTGTATTTTAAAAATTGGTTGCAAATGGAAAACCAAATGCTGTTGCAAAAGGTTCAATGAAGTCGCCCGGGGGTGGGGGGCCGAGTGACTTCATTTCATCTTTCATTGCGTAATTTCATTCATTTTGATTTTTGTCCCCACCTTGTACTGTCTCCTCTGTGTAAGGCCTTTGTGGCCAATTTCATGAAATAAAGGAGCTTGATTCCCAACCATATGATTCTGGATTCATTCCCATTGCGTGGTAACTCCGGCAAGTGTCTTCTATTACTCTCTCGGGCCAACTGAAGCCTTGTCAGGGGATTTTGTAGGCAGAATCCCGTCACACACACACACATATAAATGAATAATAAAACGAATGGTTTACCCCTGGTAGCTTCGTATATTCCGTCTTCCGTCTTTTATTTGCCATATATATATATGTGGCGAATATAATTTTATTTAATTTATATTAAAATTTTTTTATGTATTGGATTAAGTCTTTCTTTCTTTGATTTGCAAAATAGTGGTTTTGTCTCTAATTAATATTATATAATATTTTACTATAAAATTGGATTTAATCCTAAATCTGATTTTCCCTGTAAATTTGGATTTATTACCTAATATTTATTATTATTATTATTATATATATATATATATATATATATATATATATATATATATATTATATATATATATATATATATATATATATATATATATATGAGTAAATTTAAGCTGTTGGACTCGTAAAATTCTTATTCAACCCATTTAATTCCTGATATAACTTCTATTCTGTGTATGTCGGATCTTTTTATATGTAAACACATTTTGTACATTTTTGTATTAAATGTATTCATTATTTTTTGTATATCGACTTGCTTAACTTGCTTAAATGTACTCCTCTACCTTCTCAAGTTTAAACTTCATGAGCTCAACGAAGTGTATTCTATAAGGACAATATCTGTCTCTCATCTCTATCAGCAATTACCTCCCTTAACCCGAGTAATAACTATCAGTAATTACTTCCCCTTAGATTCTTCTACTTGATTCATTCACAAACCGCCATATACGAACATGGACTAATACCTTAAGAAAATAATAATTACAATAATTTCAATGTCTTGATTAGCGAAAGCGAAACCGGTCGACAACCACAAATGTATATAATTATGTGTGTATGTCTTTGTGTCTGTGCTTTCCCTCTCATCTCACCCTTGACAACCGGTGTTGGTATGTTTACGTCCCCATAACTTAATGGTTCTGCAAACCGACCTATAGAATAAGTGCTAGGCTTAAAAAATAAGACCTAGGTCGAAATGTTCGGCTAAAACCTGCAGACTAATGGCTGAAACAAGTGTTTATGTGTTTGTAGACAATGGTGTTTTCTTTTATATGGTTAAATGTTTGAGGGCTGGTATTATATGTAAAGTCGTTGACCTAGAATTAATGCTTGTTCTATAACCAATGCTTCTTCATCGTCGTCTCATATTTGAGCACTTCTTTTGCAGTCCTATAAACCCTTTTGTTTCTGTAAGAGACAAATATTATTCTTGTTGAGTGTGTATATATGTGTGCAATGGCCTAGTGGTTAGGGCAGCGGACTCGCGGTCGCAGGATCGCGGTTTCGATTCCCAGAGTGTTTATTGAACGAAAACGCCTAAAAGCCCCACGAGGCTCCGGCAGGGTGTGGTGATCCCTGCTGTACTCTTTCACCACTCTTTCTCCCACTCTTTCTTCTGTTGGCCTGCTCGCTTAGCCAGCAGGGTGGCGTCATTCGAAGGCTAAAACAATGCGAACGCATTGTGACCAGCGATGTGTAACAACATCTGATGGTCTGGTCGGTCACGTGATCACGATATATATATATATATTTATATATATATTAAGAAGTCTATGAAAGTTACTTAATACAGTTTTGAGATGTAAAGATGATTATTTTTTTAAAGAAATGTTATGAAATCTTTTAACAGGATGTTACTAACCTTTTTTGAGAAGATTTTATATATAATGTTATCACTTTCGTTTAACCTTTTCCGAACACACGAAGAGGCTGTTATTTTTGTGGTATCGGTAGTATTATTTCCGGTTTATTTTCAGACTTATGGTTTTGGTCATAAATATTCTTTTACCATTGTTTATTATATGGGATGTTCGCTATTTTCGGTTTAATTTCGGATTTAGAATTCTTATAAAGTATTCTTCTTTTGCCTTTCGTAGTTGTACATTTTCATCGTTTATTTTATAAAATGGGAATATTTTAAATTTAGTATTTTCACAGATATCTAGATATTCACTGCATGGGACATTCCTAAGAGATGAATCCCGGATTTGTTGTTTATGCATATTTACACGACTGGTCAGTGTCCTTCCTGTCTCTCCAATGTAGTTTTCATTGCATTGTGGGAATGTGATGAGGTTTTTTTTGTTTTTCAGTTCACGTTTGCATTTACTTTTATTCCTTCCAATTCCTGAGTCTTTCGATTGTCCCTTGCTTTGTTAATTCGCTTATCCCACAACGGGTGTCTCCGTAGTTGGTTACTTGCATCGTTTTTCAGGTATGAATCTCACCCTTGTCAGGAGATTTATGGTGGTTAGGTGACTGTCTTCGACCAGTGATACTTTGAGATTTTTAAATTATTCGTTGGAGATTTGGTGATTGATGTAGAATTGGGAGGTATCGTTTGGCTGAGTGCAGGATGTTGTGGTTTCTAGGATTGTGGCTGACTACAAGCAGAATATTTGTATTTGTATTTTTATTTTCACACCTCGCTTGAGTGTTTCTCCGTAAGGTAGAAATCGGGATTTCCTTTCCTTTTGTTATGGCATGTTGAATTGACTTGGGTTATTTTTGTCTCTGAAGGAATATATTAAGTTCTGCCAGCCGTCTCTCTCGTCTAACAGTATCTGTGACTATTAAGCATATGCGTCTTGCCATATTAAATGGTAGGTTCCTTTCTGTATAGGAAATGTGCTAATATCTAAAATCTAAATATAGGTGTGTATCTGTGTTCTTGTAGCAGAGGTCAGTTGTGACTGTCTCATTTTCTTTAATTATCAAGAATGTCCAGAAAAGGGAGTTCCATTTCATTCATTTCCGTGGGGAATTGGATTGAGGTATGAATGTTATTTGTTAATTTCAGAAATGTTGTAAGGTCCTCTTTACTTCGGTTCCAAAGTATAAAGCAGTCATCTAAGGATCTTTTCGCATTCATGCGAACGATGCAGTAATTTGCAACAAAATTTGAGGTATGCTGTGGATCTGTCTTTTATATCTTTTAATTGTTTCAGTCACTGAAATGCGGACATTCTGGGGCACCTTCCTGAATTGATTCAGTCGAACAAATCGATCCCAGTGCTTATGTATTTTTTCTTAAGTTCTGGTACTTATTCTATCGATCTATGTTGCAGATCCGCTAATTTACGAGGACGTAAACAAAGAAGGCCTGGTTTTCAAACGGTTGTAGGCAAACACAGACACATACACACACACACACATATACGACAGGCTTTTACATAGTTTCCGCTTACCATATTTTCTTAAAGGCATTGGTCTGCGTGGATCTACGAATAATAGAAGACAGAAGATACTTGCTCAAGGTGCTACACGGTGGGACTGAGCCCGAAGCCAGCTTCTCATTTCTTCATTGCCCACAAGGGGCTAAACATAGAGGGGACAAACAAGGAGAGACAAAGGGATTAAGTCGATTATATCGACCCCAGTGCGTAACTGGTACTTAATTTATCAACCCCGAAAGGATGAAAAGCAAAGTCGGTCTCGGCGGAATTTGAACTCAGAACGTCACAGCAGGCGAAATACCGCTCAGCATTTCACCCGGCGTGCTAACGTTTCTGCCAGCTCACCGCCTTCTTACCATACAGTCATGTCTGCACCCAGAGGTAATCTACTCGGGAATATAATTTAGCTTTTTTTTTAATATATTTCTCTATCCACCTAAGATGTATCACAGTTGAAATACATTTACAACTAAAAGTGATGAGCATAAAAAGATATTTCCCAGAAAATTAATTTTAAAATATACTCTTGTTTAATGGCTGCCACTCTTCAAATTATCGAACGTTTCAGACCGTTGTTCCTAAGTTAGTAATTAATATTGCTTTCAAATTTTGGCAAAAATGACAGTAATTTTCGGGGAGGGATAATTTGATTACACCGACCAAGCTGTTCAACTGGTACCTATTTTATCGACACGAGAGGATGAACCGTACAGTCGACCTTAACAGAATTTGAACTCAGAACGTAAATACGGACGAAATTTCGTTAAGCGTTTTATCTGACGTGCTAACGATTCCGCCAGCTCACCGTCTTCATTCCTTCAACAATATTCTTTCCTACTCTAGGCACAAGGCCCTAAAATTTTGTGGGGAGGAGGCCAGTCGATTAAATCGACCCCGATACGCAACTGGTACATAATTCACCGACTCTCGATAGGATGAAACGCAAAGTCGACCTCGGCGGAGTTTGAACTCAGAACGTAACGGCAGGCGAAATACCGCTAAGCATTTCACCCGGTGTGCTAACGTTTCTTAATTTTTTATAATTAAAGATTCTTAATTTTTTATAAATATTCTTTTCTTCTCTAAGCACAAGGCCCGAAATTTTGGTGAAGGGGATCAGTTGATTAGATCAACCCCAGTACGCAACTGGTACTTATTTTATCGATCCCGAAATGACGAAAGGCAAAGTCGACCTCGGCGGAACTTGAACTCTGAACGTAAAGACAGACGAATACCTTTTTCTTTACTGCCCACCAGGGGCTACACACAGAGGGGACAAACAAGGACAGGCAAACGGATTAAGTCGATTATATCGACCCCAGTACGTAACTGGTACTTAATTTATCGATCCCGAAAGGATGAAAGGCAAAGTCGACCTCGGCGGAATTTGAACTCAGAACGTAACGGCAGACGAAATGCTGCTAAGCATTTCAAATTTTGCCACAAGGCAGCCATTTTGAGGGACGAGATGTGTTGATTACACCGACACCAGTGTTTCACTAGTACTTAATTTATCGACCACGAAAGGACGAAAGGCATAATTGACCCCGGCGGAATTTGAACCCAGGATGTAGCGGCGGACGAAATACTGCTCAGCATTTCGCCCGGCGAGCTAACGTTTCTTATTTCTTTATCGCCCACATAGGGGCTAAACACAGAGGGGACAAACAAGGAGAGACAAACGGATTAAGTCGATTACATCGACCCCAGTGGGTAACTGGTACTTATTTAATTGACCTCCGAAAGAATGAAAGGCAAAGTTGACCATGGCAGAATGTGAACTCAGAACGTAACGGCAGACGAAATACTGCTAAGCATTTCGCCCGGCGTGCTAACGTTTCTGCCAGTTCGCCGCCTTGTTTGAAAGGAATATTGTTGAAGAAATGTTCGTGTGATGGATTAAATATTTTGCTACATTCGCTCACGCAGTTTCATACGTTTTGAGTTCAGATCACGCTGAAATCGACTTTTTCAATCATGTGTCTATTGAATAAGTATCAGCTAAACACGGGACTCAATGTAATCGAATGTTCTTCTCCCACAATATGTGTCGCCGCATTTATGACACACATTAATCTGTCCTTTACTGAAGATAGTTATTCAGTCTACGCATGAATTGGACATTTCAAACATTAAGAGAGAGAAAGAGAGAAAGAAAGTGAGAGACGGAGAAAGAGAGAATGAGAGAAAGGAAGAGAGAGAGACAGGCAAAGAGAGAGAGAGAGAGAGACTAATATTAAATGAAAGACTTCAGCAAAGAGTGAGAAGGAAGCAAACGCATCTCGCAAAGTTTTAACTCAGTTTTCATCTATGTTCGTTGAGTAAAACGAGAAGCCTGAACCTAAATTAGACCTCATCCTCTCCCTCACACACACAGATGTGTATTTTGTTGTGTGTAATTGTCTTGTTCAGAATATGAACTCTCAACCCGCTTGCGACAGTTTTTATGTGTCCAACATCTTATTTCGTCAACCAAAAAACAAGCAACATCCAAGCGACCCAGCCAGCAGACGAGCACAGGAGATGTAAACTGTCGCTTCATTAGATTATTGCAACCTAATTATTTGATTGGCTAACACAGATGTTCACATTAAAATTGATTGCAACAGACGATAAAACAAAGAAACTCTCACATCTCTCTCTCTTCTCTCTCTCTTTCTCTCTCTCTTCTCTCTCTCTCTCTCTCTCTCTCTCTCTCACACACACACACACACAGAGTCATACCCGCGCGCGAACTCAAACACAAAGAAGGGAGAGGGATATGAATATATGTAAAAGAAAAAAGAAATTATTGCTCCTTAAACTCTAAGAAACGTCAAAATTTGATAAACAAATTGTATACAAATAGAAGTAGAAAATATGGAGTGAGGGAATATGTGGCTGGTTCGCATAAAATCGTTTCCTAGTTAGAGAGAGAGAGAGAGAGAAACAGAGAATGGGTATAGGAACAAACAAGAAAAGCCAGTTAAAGAAAGAACGAGGTGGGGGAGTAGAAAATAGACGTTATTTATGTGTTTGTCTATTTATGTATTTATTGATATTATTTATGTTCTTTTGTCTTTATTTATGCAAACTATGCGTCGACCATGATAGAGTAAAGGTGGCGAGGGAGATGTTGAGAAGACGAGACAAAGCCTTTTACTCTTGTGTGTTTGCACAGCAGGTCACGTGAGTAGGCGATGTCAACGAGAAGCCAAGTTGTACCTTTAAGTGCGTAGATTAGTTAGTTCACTTCCGTCCACCATCTTGCAGTGTCTCTTTAAGCAAACAGAATTGATGAAAAGACCTATATAAACAATCGAAGCCCTCCATAATAATACTTCGCCAGTGGAACACTCTGGCAACATTGCTATAGGCTATGAAATCTTTCTCTTTACTTTTCCAATGTAACTTTCCAATACAATATCTTCGACAGATGGAATTAAACTGTTACTTGTTCAAATCTATAAGAATATATTCATAAAATCACACACGCGTACACATACAGATACACACAGATATACGCATGCGTGCACACACACTCAGACACTTATGAATGCATAAAGGCACATACTCAATCTAACATACATACATGTATCCACACACATACATAATCTCATATATTTCAACATATAAGCAATTATACTTTGGATTACATACTCACGTAGATACATAAGTGTCAATATGCGAAGCTGTATATGCACATACGTATGTGTGTATGTATATATATGTATATATATACATACATATATATACATATATATACATATATATATGTACATACACATACACATATATATTGTTAAATATATATATATGTATATTTGCGTGTGTGTGTGTGTGTGTACATGTAAATGCATATCGATATGTATGTATTTGTGTGTGTGTATACACATACACACACACACATATATATATATATATATATATATATATATATATATATATATATATATATATCTATATATATATATATATGTGTGTGTGTGTGTGTGTGTGTGTGTGTGTGTGTTTGTGTGTGCAGATATATGTATTTATGTTATGCTTAAACGGTCTGAAAAAATTTATTAGGATCTGAAGTCAAGGCGTCGTTGCAGTGACCTTTTGTAACTATGGTTACGTTCAAATGAACGCTTCAAAGCAATGTACAAAATCCCCACAAGATAGTATATCGCTTTTCACCATTATTTTAGTATTATTACTCATACATGGCTACATAAGATTATAGTCCTGGTACGAAAGACCACCCGAACACGTTTTCTATTCCTGGTTTGAGATATTTCGATGTAGTGAGGTCGCTAAAGCTCTTACACAACGATTGCTGGTTGATCAAGAAGTTCGCTTAACTGTTTGGAAGTTCGCAGTATATATATATGCAGTTCATCTTTGGTGTTACAAAGAGTTTTGTTGCTTTGTCGATCAACCGCGCCCAACATATAATAATCAAAATGGTTACAGTCTAGGGAGTTAGGTCGCCAGATGTTAGGGGCCATATGTTCGCAGTAGTTTCTGACAGCCATGACTGGATTTTCCTTGTTGTATGGCATGGTGCAGAGTCCTGTTGCCAGAAATATAGTCTTCTAGCAACCACCCTCTTGGCCCAGGGCTGCACTTGATGTAGGCCTCCGTGTTGAGTCTGAGACCGTGTGGGAAAATGAATGGAGGTATAACGTTACCATCACTAGTGATCACTCCAAACGCCATGATGCTTAATTTTTATCACTCTCGGTACATGTTTTGGGGACAAGGCAAGCCAACAGTTCTGCGTGTTTCCCATCTGTTCGTATTGGAGCTTTCGGTGCGAATGCCAAGCAGTACAGCATGTTGTTTCCAAACTTCTGGCAGAGTGAATTGTGCTGTTTTTCTCACAGGCGGTGCTCAACTGACTCTACTATACTTATAGTCAACAAAATCAAAAACAAACAATGTGTGTGTCTATGTGTATGAAAGACGGACGGGTGGATGGATGGATATGACCAAGCTGAGCGTTCTATGTAAAGAACGTAAAGCGTCCAGAGATTGAAGATGGTGAGAGATCTCCAAGAGAAGAAGGATACGAGTAAATGATGAAATTCAGGGTTGCTGGAATCGCCTAGAGAATACTAATGGATAATCTGAAGTATATGAAGAAGGATGGAAAGAGTAATATACAGCTTGAAGGGGCGACAGGGTCAGATTTTATAGAACACACAGACGCATTTGAAAAAAATAATGACTTTGTAGTACGAAACCTTGACAATATTAATTCAAACATTTGTAGTGAATAAGCAAAGAATGTGAATAATATCAACAAAACTTACAATAAGCCACACTCACAAGTTTTGCCAAACGTATATATTAGTGGACCCCGAAACAGTTTTGCGAACGTTTCCTATCAAAAAAAATATCTGGACGCAGTCAGGAAAAAATACGTGGCAGAGGTGTGTCACAGAAGTCTGAGCTTCCTTTCCTAAGGAATTTACAAAAAACAAACAACGAGAAATCGAACTGATCTCTGCATCATGGAAACTGGTGGCGGATTTAAGTGTACATTCAAACACTTAACTGAAGGAAGCTTGGACAAAGTGCGGGGCAGTGCACAGCTCATAGACTTGGGAGAATCTTACGGAAATGACTACAAAGTAGTCAAGACTAAGGATGAGACAAGAAGCAGAAATAACCCATTTAACAAACACCTGCTTCTTATCACAATGCTTGTGCCAACCCAATGCGAGGATAGCATTAATAGTAACAATGATCCCTGACTTGTTGCTACTTTCTGGTGCAATATGGGAAAGTTATGAGAGAAGACTCGAAAACTTACATGATCAGGATGGACCAGTAGGGACATACAATTCCCAATGACGTCCATTTGCAAGCACACAAACAAAAGCAGTCACACCAGTGTTGTAAGGAAGGAAGCCCAGTTATTACATGTATAGCAGTGAGAACTATAGGAAGGCTTTCTGCTTTGAGAAACAAGAATAGCTGAGAGAAAAAAAATATCGGTAAGCAATAAGAGAATCAACCACGAGAAGAAGAGTAGATTCCTGAGCCTACCATTCCGACAGCAGCACCCGTTGCACAATCGGATAGAGTTTCGAGGATGTCAAAACATTCACCTTATCCTCAGGGACGAAATCGGCGACTGGTCACAGCTATCATTACACCATCATCACCTTGAAACACTGAATATAACATGAACAACGAACTGAGGTGGAAAAATATCGAGGACAGTGGTGAATGAAGAAGAAGAAAGAACTTCAAAGGGAATGATGCAGAGCAGGTGAATGAGGTCTACCTCCTTCCCGGAAAAAAAGATCAAGAATAAAAAGCTTTCCCACTCCTCACAATAGTGAAAACGTTAAACTATGAATTGATCTGTTCCTTGAACGAACATCGGAATGAAAACGAAATCGATGTGGTGCTATTTGTGAATTGAGATATTGCTACTTGGCTGTTGCTGTCGTTGATTCCAGAGTACCATCCATCACAGCTCGGGAAATTGCTAGTGCACGGCTAAACGAGTAATAATAGAGGAAAACTATTTAACAGTGACAACATCACACTAGATAAAGCAACTGAAATAAGGGAATTAGACCAAAGCCAGACATTACTTAGGAATCAATGAACTAGATACAATACAACACACACACAAATGAAAGAGAAGATAAGAAAGGAATACCATAGACGAGTTAGATTAATATTAAAAACAGAGGTCAATGCAAAAGCCGTCCCAATTATAAGTTAAAGTTACAATATCCTTAACTGGACAGTAAATGAATTAAATCAAAACAGATAGGAAAACAAGCAAAATAATGACAGGATATAGGATTCACCACCCAAAATCTGACATAGAAAGGTTATATATACTACGTATAGAAGGTAGTAGCGGCCTTATACAGCTAGAAAGCTATTACAAAATAACCACAATAGGACGACAAAATACCTACTTCAGAAGCAAGAAAAATTAATATAAATAGCCACAAAACACGAACAGCAAAAAAAATGTTTTCAGTCTTTAAGGATGCTGTCAATTACTAAAAAGAAGTCATACTACCTAATTGCTATGAAGACAAAGAAGAAACAACAAAAGCTGTTAAACAACTGAAATCCAAACCAAAACTGAACAGCAACGGATGATGATGAAACTGTTGCAAGAAAAGCCCGTTCATGGCAAATACTGGGTTAAGCTAAACGCAAAAGAAATAGAGAAAGCAAAATCCCAACAATGGCTGAGAAACTCAGGACCCAAAGCAGAGATTGAAGGATTTTTAATTGCAGCATAAAGACCAAAGCCTTCCCCAACAGGAATTACCAAAAACATGCAATGAAAAGAAACATAACAAGTAACTGCAGAATGTGTGGAGATGGACAAGAAACAATAAAGCATATTATCTCTGGCTGCCCAGTCCTGGCTAAGAAGGAATACATTCACAGACACGACAGAGTTGGGACCTACATACACTGGAAGCTGTGCCAACACTATAGAATAGCAGCAGAAAAAAGATGGTATAGGCACACACCAGGAAAGGTCACAGAAAACAAGAAAGCAACCATACTTTGGGATATGCCAATACACACAGATAGAGAAATTAAGGCCAACCGGCCAGATATAGTTGTCAGAGATCACCAAGAAAAAATGCTTTCTAATTGATGTATCAATACAAACAGATGGCAATGTTTCTCTAAAAGAAATGGAGAAACTTTCAAAATATAAAGATCTGGAAATAGAGGTGACTCGAGTGTGGATTCTAAAAACAGAACCAATTCTTAGGTTCATTAAGTATGATAAAAAATATTGTGACAAATACAACAAAAACACCAAGACTAACAAGCGTATATAATATACAGAAAATAGCTCTCCTAGGCACCGCACACATCCTGCGTAAAACACTTTTATACATTAAAAATAAGAGCATCATAACAAACCAAAGCACATACTCAAGGCACACAGAGTATTGTAATGCAGTGAAAGTATGTGATAAAAATAAGACTACTGAATACTACTATTACTACTACTACTACTACTACTACTACTACTACTACTACTACTAATAATAATAATAATAATAATAATAATAATAATAATAATAATAAATGCCCTGATGCAGTACCAGACAGTGGCTCTCGTGGCTTCTGATCTAAACTGATCTAAATTGGAAGTGTTTTCATGAACAGCAAATATTCTGCTCAATACCGCAGATTTGCTTGTCTGCTGTTTGACCTTAACCAGTTGACCATGTCCCTTAGTGGCTGACGATATGGGCATCTCTGATCACGTGCAGAAGTTGTGGGAGAGCATCATTGCCATGTGTTGAGAGGAATTCTTAGAGGAATTCTGGATAATTCCCCTTTGGAAACATGGGTGGTTCGTTCAACATCTTTAAACAATTCTTATTCAGGGACCTTTTGAGCGAGATACGCTACTCGCCCTGAAGAAAATTCTAACTGCGCCCCACCTGCAAGGTCATGTGCTGTTTATCTTGATATGAGATCACCACGTCGCGCACATGTGGTTGTGAAGCATGTGCCTAATATACCCTTATCAGACGGGGAGTCATGATGGGTATACTGGACTTCGTATATTTTAACTCAGTGTCACTTGATGGCATGCACTGCTCTCTCACTCAATAATAATAATAATAATAATAATAATAATAATAATAATAATAATAATAATAATAATATAATAATAATAATAATAATAATAATAATAATAATAATAATAATAAATAATAATAATAATAATAATATAATAATAATAATAATAATAATAATAATAATAATAATAATAATAGTAATAATAATGCTATCATAATAACGATGGTAGAATAATATTATTAGAATAGTAATAAAATTATTTTTATCATTATTATTACCTCCACACACACACGTGCGCGCAAACGCGAACTTACAGGTACATACATGCATGCATGCATGCACACACATATATACATACATATATACATATATATACATATATATATATATACATACATATATATGTGTGTGTGTGTATACGTATATATATATATATATAT
>NC_043004.1:9646937-9661937 GCF_006345805.1 Octopus sinensis
ATAAATATAATTAAAAATATAAAATATGAAGACGATAGCAAATAAATAACAAAAAGAAGGAAGGAATGATAGAGAGAGAGAGAGAGAGAGAGAGAGAGAAGGGGAGAGAAAAAGAAGTGACGTAAAAGAATAGTTAAGAAGGGAAAAACTTGATAGTATTTCGTAATGACAATATCGCGTGTGTAATGTTAGTGACAGCAGAACGTTTAGAAGATGCTTTTTCCCCCTGCATTGTTAACAATATCAAATATTGTTACTGGTCTTATTCACTGTGAATATTATTTGGATAAGGATTGTTAACGCTCCGACAATTATCCAAGAGTCTGCTTCGAATAATAATAATCTTTTTTATCACTCTCTCTCTAATCACATGACACTCACTTTCAATTGCCGTCACGTGAGTCATCCAAATCTGTGAACAACTGGTAATCTTTGTCACTTCACTAAACGGTTGTCGCTTCTTCTCAAACTGTCCCTCTCTCCCACTATATGTGTATGTATGTAAACATACATACACACACACACACACACACACACACACACACAACACACACACACACACACACACACACACACACACACATATATATATATATATATATATATATTATATATATATATATATATATATATATATGTTTAGATAGATAGATAGATATAGATAGATAGATAGATAGATAGATAGATAGATAGATAGATAGATAGATAGATAGATAGATCACTGTATCATCATCATCAACATCGTCATTGGCATTATTATTTTATTATTATTATTATTATTATTATTATTAACCTCCCAAGCTAACCTGTCATATCTCTCGACTTCTTTATCGCATACCGGTTGTCAGCTGGGCATGCTATATTTATGATCCAGCATAGTTTGTTTTCTTTCTCAAGACCATGTCCGGCTTCCTATTCTCTATCTCATGGTCGCACTGTATCATAAAATCACATAGGATCTTTGCATTTCTATTTTCGACGATGCCTTCAGGTTTGTGGTCGTACCAATTTTTTGCTGTCAAGTCCATACTTGTTGCAAAGTGCCCAATGAACAAGCCTGGCTATATTGTCATGCCGTCTCTTATATTCTTTCTGGGATAGTGGCGTACATTGGCTGGTAAAATGCCATACGGTCTCACCGTTTTGTCCACAGATTCTGCACTTATTACTTTCTGCTGCGTTGTCTATTCTGTATTTTATGAAGTTTGTTCTTGGTGCTTGCACTTGGGCAGCACAGATTAGAGCCTCCGTTTCCGGTTTTAAATCACTTTTAGTCATCCACAGCCATCTTTTTTCTCTGTCTGTCTTATATTCAACATCCCTAGGAAATTGACCATGCATTCTTTTCTTTAACCACCTATTTTCAGTTTCATACGTTTTCAGTTTCTTGTATAGTGCTTTATCTTTGCAATCTTTCATCCTACACAAGCCTGACCTTCTTACTTCTAATAATAGCGGTTCTGCGGCATTTTTTACAAACCATGTTGTTGTATTCTTCTGCTCTAATGTTGTGTTCGCATCCACTAAGTCCTCTTCCCCCTCTTTTACTTGGTACACACACTCTATCTGTGTCACTTTTTTGGGAAGTGACCTATATCTAGTTAGCAACTTCCTTGTCTTTCTGTCTAAGCTGTTTAGTTCGTCTACTGTCCATGCGATTATCCCTGCTCCATATCTAAGGAGTGAAACCGCCCAGGTGTTGATAGCCTCGATCTTATTCTGTCCGTTTAATTTCGACTTAATGGTCAGTCTCAGTCTGCACAAATACTCCACTTCAAATCTTTCTGTCATTTCTTTCTCCATCAATTTATCCATTTCCAGTATCCCCAAGTATTTATAGCATGTCTCTTCTATCTGCTTCATAACCTCTCCCGACGGTATCATTAACCCGTCCAAACGTTTGATTTTGCCTCACTTCAATACTAACACACCACACTTCCTCAGTCCGAACTCCATTCTGATATCAGCAATGAAGGTATTCAACGTATCAACGAGGGAGCTGGCTTGGGCTTCATCTTTACCATAAAGTTTGAGGTCATCCATGAATAACAAATGGTTGACTTTTTGTGGGCGGCTTTTCAATACATACCCAGCTTTTGCTTTCCTCAGAATCAGTGTCAGTGTTATCAAGCACAGTACAAATATCAGTGGGGACAGACAGTCCCCTTGGAAGATGCCCCTCCTAATTTCTACTGTCCCTAAACTTCTTCCGTATGCTGTCAGGTCCGTCCACCAATTCTACATACTTTTTCCAAGCAATCGCTTAACATTCGATGCAATCCCAAACAGGTTCGTACACTCCATAATCCATGAATGAGAGATCATATCAATAGTCGATCCATGAGATAGCTAAGTTACTTTCCCTCCTGCTGCAGTCTCTGAGTACAGTTTTGTCAACCAGGAGTTGATCCTTGATACCTCTGCACTTACGCTTGCAACCCTTCTGCTCAAGTGGCAGGACTCCATTTTTTCTAGATATTCGTACATTGACTCTGCGAGTATTCCAGTCAATAACTTCCACATAAGTTGCAAACAGGATATCGGCCTGTAATTGTCTAACGCATTGCCTTTTTTTTTTCTCGATGTTTTGCAGGTACAGCACTGTCCTACCCAATGTCAACCATTCTGGTGTTGCTTGGTCGGCATTTAGCAAGGTGTTGAGTTGCTCAGCTATTCGTGCATGACATTCACCAAATCTTTTGATCCAGTAGCCTTGAACTCCTTCTGGTCCCGGGGCTTTCCACTTGCTCATTTTTTTTCTGATTTCCTTTACTTCCCTAACTGAAATGACTATTTCTGCCTGTTTTGGACAGACTACTGTTTGTTTCAGTTCTTGCAACCATTCAGCATCCTTCTTGTGCTCCTTGTCTTTGCTCCAGATGTCACTCCCAAACCTTTGACATTCGATGTTAACTAGTATCAACTTTTCATCTGTCCACTCTCCATTTATTTCTTTATAGAATCTCTTCTGATCTACTCTGAACAACCTATTCTGGTGGTAACCCTTCCTTCTTTGGTCGTATCTTATCATCTTTGCTTTCTTTGCAACGAGGCGCTGTTTCAGTTCCTCCACTACTATTTTCAGCCCCTTTCTTTCAATATTATACTTCCTTTTCAGCGTCGTGTATTATTATCATCACCATTATTATTATCACCATTATTATTATTATTATTATTATTATTATTATTATTATTATTATTATCATTATTATCATTATCATTATTATCATTATCATTATTATCATTATCATTATCATCATTATCATTATCATCATTATCATTATTATTATTATTATTATTATTATTATTATTCATAGACGTCGCACAGTATACAATATCGCGAAGTTGTTGATTGAAGATATTGTGTCTATCTGTTTTTTTTTTTTTTGTATTGTTTGTCAAGTTGCCACGAGGATCTCAGACAGACTGTACTTTGCACAATATACGTATAGTTCCAAGTAATGCCGACATTTGCAATACACCTAGATTGTTGGGTATTTCTAAAGATTTCAGGAGTTTTTTCTTTCAGATTGAACCCAATGCTCAGATGATACTAGGGATAACCTTTATGTTTGACTCTCGTAGCTGCCACATCTTAGCGATCTCAATTCTCAAGTATCCATATTTATCAACCTTTTCTCTTTCTTTCATGATGATATGTTGATCACATGGTACTGTCACGCCAATTATTGAGCACTCTTACCTGTCCTTCCTAAAGGTTACTATATCCGGCCTTCGGTCCCCTAATATCTTGTCTGTCTGGAAGTCAAAGTCCCAGACGATTTTTGCCTTCCCCTTTTCGTCCATTACCTTTTCCGGTGTATGTTGGTACCAGACACCCGTAACCTCATAGCCATACTTACGGTATAGTAGCCAGTGGAGGTTTTGGACTACCTCGTCGTGTCTACACTTGTACCCTTTCTGCGCAAGACTTTCACAAGCACAAATAATGTAAGTTAAGATTTCGACCCTCTTCCTATATATTCTGTGTGGTATCTATTTTTGTCACTAAGTTGGTATTCAATGCTTGGTCCTGGCCAGCGATGATTAGGCTTTCAGTATTCTTTTTAGGTCACTCTTGTTAAGCCACCTCCATGATGCTTCTCGGTCTTTTAATCTGTTGATTTCACGGTAGAACTGACCATGTAATTCCATACGGAGTAGGGTTTCTTCTCATTCGTTGACTGTTTTTGATTGGAATTCATGAATACCCTCAAGTCCATTTTTGTTAAATTGTTCTGCATTAGCAGCATACAGTAACAGGGTCTCGTTTTTTGCTGTTTACCAAATATTCTGCCATGTTTCTTCTTTCACTGCTGATGCATTCCCGTACGCTAATCAGCCTACGTCCATCTTTACCTCTCTCCATGTAGAGCCTGTGGCCTGTGTACATTCGTCTTAGGGAGGAGGGAACCATACATTGTCATTGTCTTTCGAGTAGTACCATCGAATTGGTTAATCTTAGTGTCCATTTTAGGATGGGTGCACTTTAGCAGACTACAACTGCTGTATGTTGATAGCAGTCACAAGGTTTGTTAAGTTGAGTTTTGATTTCAAGAGAAATTTGAGGCGCTTGAAATATACAATAATGACCTTGTATTTCATTTCTTTATAATAATGGTATTTATTTTACAAGCTTAAAACTTATAGCGATCATATAAACCCTCGACAGAAAAAAAGTAGGCTTTCCCGAACGCGTGGGAAAACCTACTTTTTTTTCTGTCGAGGACTTATATGCCCCATTATTAGACTATTTTCCTTAGTCATTTGCATGGTGATCGCTATAAGCTTTAAGCTTATGTTAAATATATATATATGAAGTTATAAATTACCAGATAAATATAGTATGATAAAATCTATTTAATTATTGGAAATTATTATTTAACGACAATTGGTTTTCTCTTGTATCGTACTCTATATTCTATGTTTTGTAGAATGATACATTAAGAAACTTTTTTTTTATGAGTACCATCGGATTAGGTGAATCCATATTTTGTGATTAAATTTATATATATATATATTAGAGTGCTCGGAAATTAATTGCGTTTTTTCAACACTATGAAATATGAATCAATTAATCATGCCAGATCCAAGATCGAATGTGTGGGAACTGTCTAGAAATAGTATATTATCTCTTCTATCTAGCAGCGTGTATTCATAATTATTTTGGTAATTAATCGTATGGAGGATAAGAACTTTATGAAACAACATATTCGCCAGCGCTTACAGTATGAGTTTCAAAAGCAAAGTATCTCGACAGAAGCAATGATAAATATTTGTGAAATATATTCTGATGCAGTGAAAGATCGTCAACTGTGGTTTAAAAGATTTAAAGATGACGATCGTGATACATCTGACAAGCCTCGCTCTGTAAGACGACCCACTCTGAAAGGCCACCCACTCTGAATGATGACCTTTTGAATGAGACTCTTGTATCGGATCCACTTCGAGCACTAGAGATTTGGCGCAAAAATTTAATGTTATGTTCAACTATCCACAAACATTTGAAGCAAATTGGAAAAACAGGTGAAGAAGGAATTTGAGTTCCATATGAACTTACGTTTAAGAACTGAACACAACGTTCCACCATCCGCAGCTGTCTTCTAACTAACAATAGCAAACTGTTATTTATGCAGCGCATTGTTATATGGGGTGAAAAATGAGTTTTGCATCATAACAGAAGACGAAAAGGACAATGGTTATCACGGGATGAGAGGCCAGTGCCAACACGAAAACCAGAACTCCATTCACAGAAATCCTTGTTCTGTGTTTAGTGGAACGTGGAACTTGAAAGGTGTCGTCCGTTACGAGCTACTGGAACATGGAAGGGTCATCAATGCAGATGTCTGTTGCCAAGAACTTGATCGTGTAAATGAAAAATTACGCCGAAAGTGACCAGCTTTGGTAAACAGAAAAGGTGTTATTCTCCAGCATGACAATGCATGGCTACACTCTTCAAAACAAGCCCAAGGAAAATATAATCGTTAGGACGGCAAATTTGTCCACATCCTCCATACTCACCTGACTTAGAACCTACGGGTTTTCATTTGTTCCGATCATCAGAACATTTTATACGAGGCAAAAACATTTAGAAATAGAGAAGTTGAAAAGAGTCTTTCAGACATTTTGTTTTTCTTTTTGCTTTCTTTTTTTCAGGAAAAGAAATAGGTTTCTTTGAAAAAACAGTTACTTTCCCGTTCGGTTGCAGTCGTTGAAAACGATGGTGATTACATTCTTGATTAAAGATATTCAGATAAACGTAGTTTCAATTCGTTTATATATAAAACGCAGTTACTTTCCGAACACCCTAATACATACATACATACACACACACACACCACACACCACACACACACATATATATATATATATATATATATATATATATATATATATATATATATATATATATTAATATATATATATATATATATACATATCTTTGATGTATCATTGGTGAAATATCGATTAGTCTATATTTTTTCCGTGCATATCATTTAATCATTTTTATTCTCTTGTTTTGCATATATTACAAACTTTATTTATAATTTTTTTTTCTTTAAGTACATAATCTTAAGGGCCATAAAATAAATAAAAACGTACCATTTAAAAAGAAAACAAAAAGGTAACCGGACGTTTTTGAACGTACTTGGTGCTGATGTCTTTAAAACGGCTTAGAGCTTGCGAAATTTTAATCAAAGGGTCGCGCTCATCCTCGTCCAACATTTTTTTTTTAATCAATTTGCTCTTTTTGTCATTTTCTTGTTGATGTTTCGTGTTTGCTTTTTGCTTTATTATATTGTTATTTGTTTAAAGACCAGCAAAGGACCGGCAGTCATGACTTAGATCTTCTTTATCCCATGCCACTACGCCACACCACGCTACGCACGCGTGCGCGAAGCACTTGAAGAAGCGACCCTTTGAATATTGCAGGACAACCAGCCATTGCTTGGAAATTGGAGAAGAAAGAAAGAAAGAAAGAAAGAAAGAAAGAAAGAAAGAAAGAAAGAAAGAAAGAAAGAAAAGAAAAGGAAAATCGAATGAATGAATGAATGAACGGAGGACTGAATGTGTTGGAGAGAAAGGGGGAGAGAATGAAAAAGAGAAAGAAAGCAAGAAGATGATGATGATGATGACCATCATCATGATTATCAAGATGATGATAATGATGGTGGTGGTGAAGATGATGATGCTGATGGTGAGTGGTAGTTTGGGAGAGAGAGAGAGAAAGGAAGTTGCCGGAAAACTGCTGAAGGTTGTTGGTAAGGCAGGGGAGGGGAGATGACGGGTTTGGTAAATTGTTGGTCAACGAACAGCATCGAGTCAATTGGTAAATAAACAGAAATAGGGTGTGGGGGGGGGGAGAATGAGCTTAAGAGAAGGAAAGAGAGAGGAAAGGAGAAATGAAAATACAGAGAAGTGGTGGGAGGGATATAGAGGGAGTAAGGGAAAGAGTGAGAGGAGAGAGAGAGGATAATGAAACAGCTGGTCAGATGGTGGGAGAAAAGAGAGAATAAATGAAGTTATAGAGAAATAGTGCAAGAGAGAGAGAGGGGGGGGGGGAGAAGAGAGAGAAAAATAATGAGTTGAGGGGAGAGGAAATAAATTAATAAAGGAAAAAGGGAGGTTGGATGATCTTGTTTAAATAGAACGAAGACGACTATGTCTGGTTGTGATGATGACGTTGTTGTTGTTGGCGGTGGCGGCGGTGGCGGCGGTGTTGGCAGTGGTGGTGGTGCCGGCGGTGGTGGTGACGGTGGTGGTCGTGTTGGTGGTGGTGGTGGTTGTGATGGTGGTGGTCGTGGTGGTCGTGGTGGTGACGGTGGTGGTCGTTGTGATGGTGGTGGTGACGGTGGTGGTGGCGGTGGTGGTGGTGACGGTGGTCGTGGTGGTCGTGGTGGTCGTGGTGGTGACGGTGGTGGTCGTGGTGGTGGTCGTGGTGACGGTGGTCGTGGCGGTGGTGGTGGTGGTGGTTGTGGTTGTGGTGGTGGTGGTGTCGGTGGTGGTCGTGTTGGTGGTGGGGGTGATGGTGGTTGTGGTTGTGGTGGTTGTGGTGACGGTGGTGGTGGCGGTGGTAGTGGTTGTGGTTGTGGTGGTGGTGGTGACGGTGGTGGTGGTGGTGACGGTGGTGGTGGTGGTGGGGTGGTTGTGGTGGTTGTGATGGTGGTGGTGGTGGTGGTGGTTGTGATGGTTGTGGTGGTGGTGACGGTGGTGGTCGTGTTGTTGTTGGTGTTGGTGGCGGTGGTGGTGGTGTTGGTGGTGGTGGTGGCGATGGCGGTGGCGGTGCTAACAGAGATAAGCAAAAAGATTGAGCTGCAGACAAATGGGAACCTATAGATATACATGTAAACACATGTGCAAACTCACGCACAGCCACATAAATACATACATACATACATACACCTATGCACTTACAGGCACACATATATACACATATTCATATTTATATATATCACGTGCACTTACAAATCTTTTCCCTTATAGGTATAAAGCTTGAAATTTGGTGGGGGGATGGGGCGAACAAGTCGATAACGTCGATTCTAGTGTTCAGCTGGAACTTGTTTTATCAACCTCAAACGGAGAAGAGCAAAGTCGACCTCGGTGGACTTTGAACTGAGAACGTAAGGCCGGAAGGAACGCCGCTAATCATTTTATCCGGTGCAGTAACGAGTCTCTCAGTTCGCCGCCTTGCATAAACATACATACATACATACATACATACATACTACATACATCTAATACATACATACATACATACATACATACATACATACATACATATACTCTCATGTCTCCAAACAATAAACCTGTCCTTTTCCTGGATGGCAGATTCTTTAGATTATCTCCCCTTGTTGGCACTCTCCCCAATATGCTCAGCCATTCATTATTCGGAATTTTATAAATCTTTATATCATATTTTTAATTATTTGTGGAATAGCATTTCAGTGTTAGCACTGAGATAAAAATGAAAAACCAAAGACCAAAGGATCTGATTTCTAATCTAGACAATGGCGTTACTATAGTTTCGTTGTTGCAGCCAAAGCAATATTTCAGTATATTTAACTGTCAATTGCTACGAGACAAAGAACAATATAATGTTACAACGAGACGCAATTTTTATCTGGTGACTAATCTGTTCAGTTTCAGTTCATCTAATAAATCTCAAACACATTGCACAGCAAATTGATGGCAGTCGTTTCTATTGGCCACACTCTTCTCTGCATCCGTGCATTAGAATATTGATCTCTAACATGTCGGTTATGAGTGTTCCGTGCTATGTAGATTTCAGTCTGTCTTTCTTTCTTTTTCTTCTCTAGTTGTCTCCATTTGAAAGTTGTTTTAGAATGGCGTAGTTTTTGTAATTGAAGGATATAACCTTCTAGTTTTAAACTTAATATTCATACTGTGAATTTAACAAAGTGGTGTTGTGTTTGCTCTCTTTAGAATGTATTCATTGGTTATGTACTCGTGCCAATACGTTCTTAGAATCCTTCGAATGTTTCTCAAGCCATTTTAGAATCTTTCTGAGTGTTTCTCAAACCATTTTATTGGGATACATCGAGCTTTCTGTCGATTTTCACGGTGCTCATCCATGTCTTATTAAAATAGAGAACTCTTAATAGAATTATGCTTATCTTTGTGTGCAGACTGACGGCGTGCAGGACCAGACAGCGTACATTCTCTGGAATATAGCACTGCTTTGTCAATTTCATGGTAGACGTCAGTCTCACTACCGCCATTGTTGCTGATAATGCAGCCCAGATAGATGAAACTGTCTACCGTCTCGTTATTTTGATAATTGATCTATATAATCAATGTTGCGCTCCTATTCCCCTGTGGCTATCGATAGACACGTGATTGGCTGCAAGAAACTGATTTAACCTTCATGTGCAGTACATGGTCAGAGCCGTCGAGGGAGACTTCAAGTCAATCGGAGGATGACATGTCACAAACTGCGTGTCCTTGGTATTACTGGAAAACTGGGAGGATGGCTGCACGACTTTTGAAAGTACAGAAGTAAGGTAGTTGCAGCCAGTGGTGCTCTCCATGAGGAGACATCAATTCGCAGCGGAGTTCCTCGGAGAACTGTACTGGGATCACTATTTGTGTGAAGTGATTCTTCCAAACATGCCCTCAGTCGTATAGTGAGCCACTCCCTCCAGCTACTCTGACGATACAAAGCCATCTCTGACGGTTAAGGAACCTGATGACGTATTAAAACTAGAAAATGACTTGCATGCAATATGCAAATGAGCTGATGAAAATAACATGAAGTTGAATGCTGATAAGTTTCAAGTATTCCGCCATCGGCCCATAAGCAGACAATAATTGGACTATATAGGACAAGGGAGCAGTGCAACCCCAGAGTCAGAATCGGTGCTTGACCTGGGAATCCACATGAACAGTGATGCAACATTCCTTGTGCATCTTGCTAGGATGGCAACACTGTGCAGGCGAGTAGCTGGACGAATCCTTAGATCATTCAGTAGCAGAAATAAGGATACATTGCTACTCCCGTCGGGGACATTTGTGTTCATTCGTCTGGATGACTGCTCCCAACTGTGGTCGCCACAGAGCGTGAAATTGGTGGCGGAACTTGAGGCAATCTAGCGCCACTACGCAAAGTATAGTGAGTCGGTGAAACAGATGAGTTACTGGGAGAGGCTACAAGAACCGAAGCTCTACTCTCTGGAAAGAAGGTGAGAAACGTATGCAGTGATATACATATGAAAGATCCCAACTTTGGAATTAAAAGCTATACCACCGAACTGGACGACACTGCATACTACCAAAGACGCTGTCTTCTTTATCTCATATAAGGCCCCAGTGTTGCAGCAGCTTGGGTTTCAGAGGACCACAACTGTTTAACATACACATAGACACACAAGCACACACATATACGTAGAGAGAGAGATGAGGGGGTAGTGGAGAGGCCGAGGGGAGAGGTTAGGAGGGGAGGACAAGGGGTGAGAGAAGGAGTGATATATGCATAGGAAACGTGAAGAATGATTCTGAAAGTCAACTGGATAAATTTGGAAAAGAAATAAGTGGAACAGGGAAGATGAGAGAGTGGGTGGAGGAGGAGAGAGAGAGAGAGTGGAGGAGGAGGAGATAGAGAGTGTGTGTGAGATAGAGAGGGAGGGAGAGAAAGGGAGAGAGTGGTGAAGAATAGTGGCGGGCGGAGGAAGGTCTGAAAACACCGGAAGGAAATAAAGCTTGGGGGCAGTCCAAGTATTGTCTTTAGAGTCCATTGACGGAAATGTACTTAGAATGGGGAAGAATAAGCGATACAAGTTCCCTTGAAATACTTAATTACAAATCCGAAGCTGGATGGAAGATTTGTTGTCCTTCCTAATTTCAAATGGAGAACAGATCTGCATTCGCATGTGTGTGCGTTTGTTATCTGCAATAATAAAATGTGTTGTGACGGCGATTGGAGTTGAACCTGGTTTGAAAACGGTGAATGCAGGATGAAATGTGGCATATTTTTTTTTTTTTTTAGAAAATATTATACATATGTGCGAGTAAATATATTTATATTTATGCATGTACGCATGTGCAAATGTATGTGTATACATATTTGTATACACGCACACATACACACACACACACATACTTATTTGGAGACATAAATACACCAGCAACAATTATCAAACAGTAGTGGAGAACACACACACACACACACGAAGACACACGCGCGCGCACACACACACACAATGCTACGGGCGTTTTTCAGTTTCCGCGTACCAGATCCATTCACGAAGCTTTGGTCACGAGGCTTTGGCCACTCACGAGGCTTATAGTACTATAGTAGAAGGTCTTTGCCCAAGGTGCAATGCAATGGGACTGCTGTGGGACTGGACCCGGAACTATGTGGTTGGGAAGCAAACATTTACCCCACAGCCACACACACACACACACACACACATATATATATATATATATATGTCACGGGATCACGGGACCGACCAGACCATCAGATGTTGTTACACATCGCTGGTCACAATGCGTTCGCATTGTTTTATCCTTCAAATGACGCCACCCCGCTGGCTAAGCGAGCAGGCTAACAGAAGAAAGAGTGGGAGAAAGAGTGGTGAAAGAGTACAGCATGGATCACCACCCCCTGCCAGAGCCTCGTGGAGCTTTTAGGTGTTTTCGCTCAATAAACACTCACAACGCCCGGTCTGGGAATCGAAACGGCGATCCTGCGAAGATACATACATTATATGTATGTATGTATACATGCTATCATATATATATATATATATATATATGTATATATATATATATATATATATATATATATATATATATATATATATATATATATATATATATATACATACATACCTACATACATACATACATACATACATATGTGTGTGTGTGTGTGTGTTGATGTTGTGTGTGTGTGTGTGTGTGTGTGTATGCCCGGCACATTATGCATGGGACTTCTAATACAAGCCCGGAGAAAATTCGGTAGCCGAAGCCCATCATACATCAATATATTTGTGTTTCTGTGTTTTCTGCTTGTAATTGTCCCCCACAATGCTTGGCAACTGGTATTTGTTCATGGTCACGTAACTTAGCGGATCGGCAAGAGAGAACGACAGAATAAGTACAAGACTGTAAAAAGAACATTAACATTGGGGTCGATTCGTTCGACTAAAACGCTGGCAGGCGGTGGCCAAGCGTAGTCACAGTGCAATGATTGAAAGAAGTAAAAGATAAAAAATATATTTATGTCTATAATACTTCTACCGAGACATAAGGCAGCGGGCTGACAGGATCTTAGCCTGCCGGACAAAACGCTTACAGGCATTTCGTCCGTCTTTACTTTCTGACTTCAAATTCCACCGAAGTTTGACTGTACCGTTCATCTTTATGGTGGTCGATAGAACAAGGACCAGTTGAGCATTACAGTCGATGTAATCAACTTAGCTCCTCCCCCGAAATTGCCGGTCTTGCATCAAAATTTCTAACCAATATTTACACACACACACGCACACACACGCACACACACACACACACACAAGACAGCAAAAAGGCATAATCGTTAACGCGCCGGACAAAATGACAAAATGTTTAGCGACATTACTTTCAGCTACACACGTTCAGAGTTCAAATGCCGCCCAGACTTTACCATTCAACCTTTCCTTTTTAACTATATATATATATATATATATATATATAACAATAGGGTAATAAGAAATTATTATTACCAGTGGCCTAGCACAAAAACGAATTAGTCACTAGACTATATATTATTCACATAGAAATACAATAGGAGACTTCCAAATAGGAAAGCCTTGTGCTAGAAAGAGCAGTAGAAAACTCAAAACCACCAAAAAGGATAAATTTTCGAAAGGAATGAAAATTAAAAACGTTTACCATCTCAATTATTTCCCAGTTCATGGTTTCTAACTATTTCCTGCAAAAAAAATATTTGCTAAAGGCCAGTTTCATCAGTGGGACAGCCTTTAGATTTCAAACATACACACAGCAAGATCCACATGTAAAACTAACTGCTTGTATATCCTAACTTTCAGACCAGTGCGCAGACGCAGATTATACCCGGCGACAGAGAGGATGCCGGTAAAAATTTATCAAAGAATATTTAAACATAATAAATAGCAATAGGGTAATAAGAAATTATTACCAGTGACCTAGCACAAAAACGAATTAGTCATTAGACTATATATTATTCACATAGAAATACAATAAGAGGCTTCCAAACAGGAAAGCCTTGTGCTAGAAAGAGCAGTAGAAAACTCAAAACCGCCAAAAAGGATGTTTAAATATTCTTTGATGTTCTTTTAGTTTTACATGTGGATCTGGCTATGTGTGTATTTGAAATCGAAAGGCTGTCCCACTGATGAAACTGGCCTTCAGCAAATATTTTCTTGCTGGAAATAGTTAGAAACCATGGTCTGGGAAATAATTGAGATGGTAAACGTTTCGGAAATTTATCCTTTTTGGTGGTTTTGAGTTTTCTACTGCTCTTTCTAGCACAAGGCTTTCCTATTTGGAATCCCCTTATTGTATTTCTATGTGAATAATATATATGTATGTATGTATGTATGTATGTATGTATGTGTATGTATGTATGTATGTATGTATGTATATTACTAACTATTTATCTCTCTTTCTCTCTCTCTCCCTATATATATATATATATATATATATATATACACCTGTAGGTGAGTGGGTGTCTATGTGTGTAGGTATGTATACACATAAATACAGCCATGCATAAGTACATACATACATTCAAAGAAACAAAGTGAAAGAATACCACGAACTTTACAGATACAACCCGTAAGTGGAACAGTAAGAAAATGCAAGATTTTCTTAAAGTTCGGTATGTGACAGTTTAATGTTGTATCATGGAAACGTCACGGATGAAAGCTTTGTTTCCTTGTAAGAAACTAGGTCCTTACTTCTAGAAGAAAAAAAACACATACCTACATGCATATACATACACAAGATCATACATACATAAATGCAAGCATGCACGCTTGCATGAATGCATGCATACATAAATACATGCATGCCTGCATACATCAACAAGGTGTCAAATACCAAAACGTTGGCATAGAGGGCTATTCATTACCTCGGGTACAAAATGCTACTCTCTGTAATTTTTGTCATTAATGAAAGCTTTGTAAAAGAGATGGCTGTCTTCTTTGAGTAAATACAAAGAAATATCCTTTTTTGAAAAGATCGTAGTAGTAATCAATCAATGAAATGCATACCACGTGGAAAAGTTACGATATATATATACCATTATGACGAGAGAACCCTAGTGAGAAAGATTCTAGTGGATTTTGAACTGAACCAAGGCCTATATCAGTTCTACAAAAGGGTAAGGGAGGCTCCGGTGATAGCTATTAATTTTTACTATTAATATTAACATAGAATTTCTTTCCCTCTGGTAGCATATCAAACACAAACGGGGCTAAAATGTCTTAGGGATAGGATAGAATTAACATTATTTTC
>NC_043004.1:9666937-9701937 GCF_006345805.1 Octopus sinensis
CGCTTATAAGTTTTTGTTCAGCACTTATATATTATTTCAAATACGTGTACGAGTATCTATCTTTCTATCTATCAATCTATCTATCTCACTCGCTCTCTCTCTCTCTCCTATGTACATATATATATATATATATATATATATAATATGTGTGTGTGTGTGTTGAGAGAGAGAGAGAATGAGAGAGATGGTTGTGTGTGTATACGTATGTACGTATGCATGTATGACTTTCGAAGCATACATGTGAAGACTTAAGCATTTGTGTATGCAAATAATTAAGCAAATGCAATCTGTTCATTTCTAAACATATCTCTCTCTATATATACTCTTCCTCCCTATATATATGTATGTATACTAACACACACACACACACACACACACACACACACATAATATATCATTATATTATACACATAATGCACTCATAAATATAAAATGCACGTTAGAATGTTTCAGTTAAACACGAAAAATAAAACAAATTTTACTCGTCTTAATATGGAAACTCATCGATATATCAATATGTTTTTCATGATGCTCTCCCCTTACATATACATGCAATGCACACACACACGGTAGCACTCGCACGTGCACATATGAATATACATCTATGCATCCGTATATGTATGTGTTGAACAGCTTGTTTACCAACCACATGGTTCCGGGTTCAGTCCCATTGCGTGGCATCTTGGGCAAGTGTCTTCTGCTATAGCCTCGGGCCGACCAAAGCCTTGTGAGTGGATTTGGTAGACGGAAACTGAACGAAGCCTGTCGTATATATATGCATATATATATATATATGTATTTGTGTGTGTTTGTGTGTCTGTGTTTGTCCCTCTAGCATTGCTTGACAACCGATGCTGGTGTGTTTATGTCCCCGTTACTTAGCGGTTCGGCAAAAGAGACCGATAGAATAAGTACTGGGCTTACAAAAGAATAAGCCCCGGGATCGAGTTGCTTGATTAAAGGCGGTGCTCCAGCATGGCCGCAGTCAAATGACTGAAACAAGTAAAAGAGTAAAAGAGTAGTATAAATGTATGTATACACACACACACACGCACGCATGCACGACACTCTCGCACGCACACACACGCACGACACACACGCACACACATGCACACACACGCGCACACTACCTACATAGATATAACAAACATTTTCGAATGAACGGACGTTGCTGTTTTGTTTCGTTTAAGCGAGTAATTGTGTGTGTCTATTATTGTAAGCTTCTGCCCAACAACAGGCAGCCAGTCAACCAGTAAGCCGGTCAGGCAACCCTTTATATTCGCGTGAAACACTCGCAGTTGGCCAATAATAACGAGGCTCGGCATGAAGACTCTTGAAAATAATTCGTTAACTTTTTTCTCCGATTGAATACAACATCGCTTTGAACACACTCTTCGTGGCACACGTGACTGAATTGCTTGGTTCGCTCGCAGTCGTTTCCCCACTTATCATCATCTTTCCCGCCTAAAACAGAATGACAACGGAAACGACAACTATGTCAGCAGCGCGCGCGCATGTGTGTTTGTGTTTCTCTGTGTGTGTGTGTGTGTGTGTGTGTGTGTGTGTGTGTTGTGTTTGTGTGTGTGTGTGTGTGTGTGTGTATTTGTGTGTGTGTGTTTCTGTGTGTGTGTGTGTGTGTGTGTTTCTGTGTGTGTGTGTGTGTGTGTGTGTTTCTGTGTGCGTGTGTGTGTGTGTTTCTGTGTGTGTGTGTGTGTGTGTGTGTGTGTGTGTGTGTGTGTGTGTGTGTTGTGTTTGTGTGTGTTTGTGACAGAATGGTAAGAGGTAGAAGTGAAGATCGCTTTCAATAAAGTACTAAAATGAATAATAGCGTAAAAAGAAGAGCAGCAACGTATGAAGATATACGTACATAGGTGTGCTGGGGTGTGGAGGGTGGGGGTGGAGAATACATTTGTAAAGGTCTGCATCAATATGTTTATACTATACACACACACACTGACACAAACGTACATGTACAACATATACACATAATAACGTTTGTTATTGTTGTTTAACAGTTAACTTCGCTGGGGAATGTCTCAACGCGTCAGCTGTCCCTCGTCACTCTACGGAGGATTCGTGCAGTTCCGAGCAACTCTGATTTCTGTCGATGCTCTTACCTTCCAATGAGCTTTTATCTTTTCGATTCAGTTTGTGAGTTTGGTACTTAGAGTTCCCAGGGTCCCAACAACTGATTCAATAATCAGTCTTTTTATTTCCATCTTCAAATCATCATATCTGACTAGCTACTTATCATCATCATCATCATCATCATCATCATCATCATCATCATCATCATTTCTCTTTATCGCAGGTTTTGTTGGAGCTCTTGGAGTCTTACATGTGCAGCGGGCTTGCTACATGCAGCCTACGGTACCAAGCTGTCCATTGCTGATTATTCTGGCCGTTAGAGGAGGCAAAACTTTTGTAACATTTCTACTAGGCACTCTATTCCGATTTTCTTTACGTTCTCTTTGATGCCTTCTGATACTGTTTCCAAGGGCCCAACAATAATTGGCACTATCTTCACCGTCTTCATTTTCCATAGCCGGGCTATTTCCTATTTAAGATAGTTGTATTTATCTATCTTTTCGCCAACCTTCTTGGCTATTCGTGGGTTAAAGGGGCATGCAACCTCAACTATATAGCATATATGGTGCACCTAGTCCACCGCCACTAAGTCCGGTTTGTTATGCTCTAACACTTGATCTGTTTGGAATGGGAAATCCCAGAGTATTTAGCTAATCTCCGACTGTGCCACTCTCTGCGGTCTGTGCTCTTACCACGTCTTGCCTCTCGCTAGCCCCCACTTTTCGCAGTTTCCAATGTAGCAGTTTCGCTTTCTAGTCGTGTCGCCACAACTTCAAGTGGTCTGGGGCAGGTCTTGGACATTCGTTCGTCATACAGGCAATGGTTCCACCGAACCCTATTGCAGATGAGGTACAGCGGAGACACTTGTTCATTCCTGAGGTTGACTCTCTAGTTCGTGGCCAAAGCTTTATTATTATTAATGGTATTATTATTATTATTATTAAGGAGGGCAAGACCGTTTTCCTGTGCCTAGTGGCTGTGGCGAAAGAGGTTGTATGGTGGACCCATTTGAAAGGGCTAAAGTTAGACACTTTCCTCTTTGGTCAAGGCCTCATCAACTTTTTCAAGTTTCACTTGAAAAGGAAGATGAGGTTTGAGAGGAGAGTGCTGTCTGATAGCAAGTGTTCTGAAAGGTGGGTGAATTGTGCAAGAATGACCAGTATAAATGGACCAATACTGAGGTTTCGCCTGTAATTGAAAAAGGTATTATAAAAGGAGAAAGGGATTCTCTCCCCACCTTTTGACCAGGCTCCCGTGGCTTTTATAGGTTTTTCCACGTGAGACCTTTTCTTTTTTCGTAACGCCTCCCCCTATTGGAAGTTTTTCGTTGTTAAACTGCTTTTTACTCGTTTTTTTCTCAAACGGACAAAACCTTTTGTAATCTTTCGTCCTGTTTTGTCCCTTTATGTTTTCCAATCATATTTGTCAGCCCTTGTGGCCAATAAAAAGAATTTATTATTATTATTATTATTATTATTATTATTATTATTGTTATTATTATTATTATTATGAAGGATATCCCGTGCGCTCTAGGACGTAGAATAGTGTCAGCATATGCAGACGGTACCAACGTAATGGTATCAAAATTCAGGGAAGTGAAAGTAGTTGGCACCATTGTAAAGAAATATCAGGTTGTGGTAAGAGTAAAGATTACACCGGAGAAGTTGGTGGATTTGCAGCTCGGCTTCAGGAGAGACCAGTTCTCGCTCTCGAACAGCGGTTTGGGACGCTGGACCGACAGAGCATGTCAAATGCTAGGCGTCTAATTCGGGTGGTGCCTGCAAATGGAACTGTGGCGATGCTATTGAGCATGTCAGCCAATCTCATTCAGAATTAATCCAAGAGGTAGCTATCTCTAAAATGTCGGGCAGAGGTGGCAAACGTTTATATAACCTACGTTGTAAGTTACTAGTGACCCTTCGTAATGCGCTAGTTTTCGTCTAACTGCATGGGAAGAGTCTCTTCTTCCGCTTGTTGTTGACGGGCCTTGGCCCACTGAGCATGTAGTGCATCTGATGGCCACAGTCTTCACGCTGGTTGTTTGGTATGTTATGACAACTGATGCGCAGATATGGTGCGATATCTTTGAAGATTACTGAATGAGAAGTGTCATTTATTTCAGTTTGTATGGCACGTTTTTTTTCTGCTGGTTGCCGGTCTCAAGAATGATATGGCTGGTCTGCTCTAGAAGACTTTCATGTCAGGGATTATGGATAACTTCTAAAACGCCTTAGATTGGCATTGTTACTGAAAGCCAGCAGACCCCTATAAATAAGGGATCATACCATTATGATCTGTTATTTCGCACTCCGATGCCTGCCCACTCATCCATCACACTCCTTTTGCCTTTCTATCTGCCTCACCAAACTAAAAAGTCCCCATCGGTCAGATGATAATTTCAAACCGGGGGCCGTATTAAATCTATCAGAAAAGAAAAGGCTCTGTCTGAAGGAGCTTTCTCGGTAGGTGCCGTAAATATAGCTCAACAATATTTCGCGATTTATATTAAGCACACGATATAAAGTGTTTTGCTTTTGCTGTCATTTTCCTGTCCATAAATTTTACCTATCCTTCATTTCTCTCCTTTTTCTTGCGGGTGTCTCCAATAATTTTCTAAATACAGACCTCGGCTGAATTTGAACACAGAACGTAAAGACAGGCGAAATAGCGCTAAGCATTTCGCTCAGCGTGCTATCGTTTCTTTCTGCCAGCTTGCAGATATATTTTGATGAAATGAAAATGAGCTGAGTGTGACAATAGGCAAATAATTAAGCAAGAAGAAATAAAGGTATCTGAAATGTCATTTATTATCAATTCTTGCTTTATTGTGCGAGGTGCCTCAGCATTTTGCGGACATGTGCAGCATGAACGTAATTTCTGAAAAAGAATTTGCTTGTCACAGTGTGACAAGCCTGGAAGTGGGAATTACAGTTATCGCCCTTGCGATGGGTTTCTACGCAGTTTCCTTTTAACAGTTCACCCAATTTTCTTCACAGGTTTTGGATCCGTCCAAGATGCAAGGTTATTGACGATCATATCTGGAGTATCATTGGCAATCACGGGGTTTCGGATTCAATCAATGGCTTCTGAGAGAATTTCATTGACGAAAACTGAAAGAAGCCTGTTGTTCATATGCATATATGTGTGTGTGTGTGTGTGTGTGTGCGCGCGCGCGTACGTGTCTTTGTAGTCGTGTCTGTACTGCCCCCCCCCCACACACACACACACTGCTTGAGAACCAGTGTTGGTTTGTTTATGTCTCCGTAAGTTAGCGGTACAGTAAAAGAGGGTGATTGCATTTGTACCAGACTTACAAAAAAAAAAAAAAACCGAAAAAAAGTACAGGAGTGGATTTGTTCGAGTAAAACGTTTCAAAGTGGTGCTCTAGCATGGCCGCAGTACAATAACTGAAAGAAGTAAAATAAGATAAAAGTATGTATGTATAGATTCAGAGAAAGAGAGAGAGAGGGGGGAATAGGACAAAATGAATATACAGAGGTATCATCGTATCATTCATTTTATTTCATTTTCTTCTTGAATTCCACCTGTCTTTCTTTCTTTCCTTCTTTCTTTCCTTCTTTCCTTCCTTCCTTCCTTCTTTCTTTCCCAACAAATCCTTTCCTTAGCCTTTCATTCGTGTTTTACAATCTGTAAACATCTTCAGAAATAATCTGTTGTGTTCAGGCCCAAATAAAAAGATGTCCCTTGTCCTTCAATTCATGAATATTGCCGGGGTTGTTAACGAAACCGTACAAAATTCTCTATTTACCACTGTTATAATAACGAACATTTTGCAACAGAAAATTATGAAAGACGGGGGACAAAGTAATCCGTGGATTTTGATAGAAATATTGCAAGACCTTTCGTAGTCATGGCAAATAACTAAAGAAGAAGAAAAAATGCTTGATTCTTCCGCTGTAAAACAAAAACCTATTTCTTTTTCATATCCTCTGCCAAGCTAAACATACCTATTGAATCTGCATAGACAAACGTTGGTGCAAATCTTACAAATATACAATTCAGCCAAACTTTGTTAGTCTTGTGATAATGAATCTCTAAACTGTGCTGCTTCTTTCCGTTTTGCTGTTTGGTCCATAATGGCAGACATCACAAACTTTCTCCTTTTCACTCATATTCTACTGACAATTTGAAGAAGTTTTCGTTTTGTGCATCCGGTTAATTTTTGCCTCTCATACATACATACATACATACGTACGTACATACATACGTATATATATATATATATCATCATGGGTTTATGAATATTTATGTCTATCTATCCATCTGTTTATCTGTCTGTTTATTAATCTATCTATCTATCTATCTATCTATCTATCTATCTATCTATCTATCTATCTATCTATCTCTCTATCTATATATGTATCTATCTATATACCTATCAATCAATCAATCAATCTATCTATCTATCTATCCATCTATCCCTCTATCTATCTATCTGTCTATCTATCTATCTGTCTGTCTGTCTGTCTATCTATCTATCTATCTACCTACCTACCTACCTACCTACCTACCTACCAACCTATCTATCTATCTATCTAACTACATACATACATACATACATACATACATACATACATACATACTACATACATACATACATACATACATACATACATACATATATGGCTGCCGTTACGCTTTCATTTCCTCTTTTCACTCGTTGTCTCATATTCATTGCATTATTTTTAAAGTATTCAAGACGAAAGAAGAATGAAATATAACACCGAATCTGAAGACATGGCTATGAGCGCGCACGCACACATACAAAAGCACACACACACACACGCATACACACACATACATAAACATATGCCTACAAATACTCTCAAATACGTGTGTGTTTGTGGATATACGTATACAAATGTTTGTAAGTGTGTAAGAGCGTATGTGTGCATGTATGTTGGAGCAGCCTTATGGGAAGGTTGGCAACCTTGGTAGATGAAGAATTCTCTTTACCCAATGATTCAATGTTCCATGGGGCCTTGGAGGAACTAGCACTAAGATACATACACACACACACATATATATATACTTGTGAGGCAGTCTACTCATATATATATATATATATATATATAATGATAATCATATACAGAATTATTAAATATAATTATTATATTTGTAAAATTCACCTTTTATTTCCGCGCTTGATAAAACCATTAATGATTTTTACCCTTTATTATAATATATATATATACAAGAGATGCAGCACGAAGTTTTGTCAGCGAACAGGTCGCGGTCTCAAAGCGACGAAAATATTTTGACAAATTAAATTTAAATGTTGAAGTGAATCTAACGGTTTTTGTGTGTTTCTTAAATGGCTTATAAACACCTTCCACGCTGCAATTGTTTTCGTTACAGCACATGATCTTAGATCAAGTCACTCGCTATGCAAGTACATCTCCGTAATATATATATGAACGTATGCTGTCTCGGCGGTTGTTTTCACTTCCTTATATAAATACAGCTGACCTTTTGTGTGTTTGTATTTGATATATATCTACATTCCGTTCATTGAACTAAATTAACTTTCTTAAACAATTTCAATTACATTTTTTGCACATAATATGATAAATACAGTTCAACTTTAAAATATCAATTTTCGATAAAAATCTAGAACTAGAATATTCTGGTTTTGTATTTGGTTAGCATGATTCTCCTTCAGGTCTGCTTCGGAATTGAACTGTCTTGAAGTAGAGAGAGCATGTCATTGATGAAGTGCTGAATGGCAACGAAGGATCATTGACTGGCTGATTGATTGGTTGGCAAACCTAGAAGATTGACCCCACGATTAATCAACCTAAATCAACACATCAGATTAAATGGTTAACCAATGTACTAATAATAAAGAAGTGAAACAGAACCAGTGCGTGTGTTTATTATTAGCATAATCACACTCCGGTGAAACAACATCTAAAACTAGATTTAGATTGAATTTCCATGTAAGATTTTAAAATATTGAATTTTAAGATACGACTTAGTGAAACCAAGATTGTAAAGCAATGGCACTAGATATTATATTAGCCATCTTGGAAGGAAAATTGTGATTAGGAATTTGGACTAGACTGCCCTGATATTATCACTGAGTATTAAAAAGAGGTTTCCGGCTTCCGCTGATCCGGTTCTTTTACATCAAGATACAAAGTATCTCAACCCGACATTGAGATTTCGACGAAACAAATTTAGCTCCAACTCCAATATTACTTTCGACTTTGTAAGTCTCCATTTAGGGACTATCGCTTGTAACATAAATATATTGCCAAGATCCGAAACATCATGCCACGGGAGTGTGTTACCGATGTTATCTGCTGAACTCGCATCAACTTTCATTATAAAGATTTAATATGGGGTGAAATGCATCAGTCCTCGGTCGGTTGTCGTTACCGTATCGTCATTTGTAAAGATCTGCTCGACAGCGCCTCTAACCATGCATATTTGTTTCTATATAAATGGCACAAAAGACAGAATAATGAAGTCTGAGCTGGCAGAAACGTTAGCACGCCGGGCGAAATGCGTAGCCGTATTTCGTCTGCCATTACGTTCTGAGTTCAAATTCCGCCGATATCGACTTTGCCTTTCATCCTTTCGAGGTCGATTAAATAAGTACCAGTTACGCACTAGGGTCGAAATAATCGACTTAATACCTATGTCTGTCCTTGTTTGTCCTCTCTGTGTTCAGCCCCTTGTGAGTAGTAAAGAAATAGGTATTTCGTCTGTCGTTACGTTCTGAGTTGAAATTCCGCCGAGGTTGACTTTGCCTTTCATTCTTTCGGGGTCTATAAATAAAGTACCAGTTACGCACTGGGGTCGATGTAATCGACTTAATCCGTTTGTCTGTCCTTGTTTGTCCCCTCTGCGTTTAGCCCCTTGTGGGCAATAAAGAAACAGATATCCTATATCTGAAGATTATACAGGATGGTCAAGGTTGAGAGGATTTTGTGCAGAAATCTATCTCTTCAATGAGTTCAATGAGAGAAGACATGGGGTTAAACAGCAGCGACTGCTACTACTACAACAACTACTACTACTGCTACTACTACTACTACTACTACTACTACTACTACTACTACTGCTACTACTACTACTACTACAACAACAACAACTACTACTACAACTGCTACAACAACTGCTACTACTACTACAACAACAAATACTACTACTGCTACTACTACTACTATTACTACTACTACTGCTACTACAACAACTACTACTACTGCTACTGCTACTACTACTACTACTACTGCTGCTGCTAGTACTACTACTACTACTGCTACTACTATTGCTACTACTACTACTACTACTACTACTGCTGCTACTACAACTACTGCTACTGCTACTACAACAACTACTACTACTGCTACTGCTACTACTACTGCTGCTACTACTACTGCTACTACAACAACAACTACTACTACTGCTACTACTACTACTGCTACTACTACTGCTACTACTACTGCTACTACTACTACTACTACTACTACAACAATTACTACTACTACTACTACCACTACCACCACCACTACTACTACTTCTACTGCTACTACTACTACCGCTACTACTACAACTGCTACTACTACTACTGCTACTACTACTGCTACTACTACTACTACTCTACTACCACTACCACTACTACTACTGCTGCTACTACCACCACCACCACCACTACCACCACTACTACTACTACTGCTACTACTACTTACACTGAGTTTGCTGCTGCTGCTGCATCTTAAAATCGACACCGCTAAAATATATCAGGGTCCAAATAAGTGCTAGGTGTTAAAACTGTAGGAATTAACGAAAACATGTTTCTCTCTCAGATAAAATACTCGGAACTTAACAAACCAATGAAGTTCTAAGTTTTGTTGCTAAACCTTGTGTTAGAATTAACAGCAAAATCTTTTTCAAATGAAGCCCGGATGCTTTAATGCTTTGCCAACGAAGTCCATTTTGTGTCATATTTTTTTGGCCCCAACAAAATAATAAATGATATTATCAAATAGTGTAATGCTGCGTGGCCTTAATAAGACAGGATAGTCACGAGTTCCATTGTAGGTCTACTAGAACTACAAGAAGGTCTACAACAACAATAACAGCAACAATATGAAGAATGATAACACTGATAACAATGAAGCGGCTGAAGGATTCTCGACCTGCTAGAATTAACAACCAAATCTCCTTCAAAGAATAACTTGACCATCGTTGATTCAATGACGAGGCCTCTACTTGACCATTCGACCTGCTGCAAATAGCTGCCAAATTTCCTTTCAAACACACACCTCCATCTCAGCAAAGGATTCTGGATCCCTGTATGCAAGAAAAAATGACATGGTCACAGCTGGAGTGCCTTTGAATGCATGTCAACCAGTGAATATCTAGGTGTAATACAATAACAAACACGACTCCCTCTCCGTTTCCACAATGAGTTTAACTACTGAAGAACTTTTTGGTATTTGGGTGCCATGTGGGCTTAGGGGTCTATGGAGAGCATACTCAATCGTACATTGTGGGTCAACTTTGCCTGTGGTGATGCGCAAACATAACAAAGAGTAAGTATAAAGAATAAAAGACATCTCTGGAATGGTTGTATTATGGTTTTGTTCGAACAAGTCTGACCTGAACATAAACACTACCACCACCACCACCACCACCACTAAAAGCAGCCCACACATCTGGAATGTGTAAAAGTATCATTGGAGCTGTCAGATGGACAACTAGTTGGGACAAGTGAGGGCAGTCGAGTGTGAGTGCAGGTATGAAGGGCTGTCAAATTTGCTTTAGTCTTTATTATCAATTAATCAAGATAGGCGTGTAAAAGTGCCTTTTTTCCCGCTCGTTGAGTACTATTGCTACATTGCTGCGCTGACCTGATTTTCTATATCAAATAATGTTTTTTTCGGAGCTGAAAGATTTATGTGAAGTGCATCTCTGGAACGCTTTCGACATTAACACTTCGATCATAAATAGTGATCCG
Organism: Octopus sinensis; assembly: GCF_006345805.1. Taxonomy (NCBI): domain Eukaryota; kingdom Metazoa; phylum Mollusca; class Cephalopoda; order Octopoda; family Octopodidae; genus Octopus; species Octopus sinensis. The sequence goes on from NC_043004.1 coordinate 9,678,015, forward strand.
GGGCTAACACTACTGCAGTATCAAAATCCTACGAATTTAGTATGCGTGACGGTAAAGAACTATCGTATTATCTTTATGATGATACCTCTATTCACAGGTTTCGGGTTGCCGTCATAAGCGGAGGAGGGAGACATTTGATCGCTTGGCATACAAAATATGGGATATAATCCAATTCCATGGATAGACACCAACTAAAGATTTCTGATATTGATAAGATGATATTTTATCTAACAACCCGTGTAATGTCAATAAAAACCAGCCTTGGAGCAATTAATATACATTGGTTATTGTTTCAAGGGAAATGTTTGTGTTTTGCGCTTCTCATTTAATGTGTGTGTATGTGTATGTGTGCGCGTGGGTGAGTGTCCGTGTGTGCGTGTGTGTGTGTGTGCGTGCGTGTACGAGCACGCGCGAGTGTCTTTAATTTTTCAGTCACTCATTGATAGCCAACTTGCTCCGTCCTCCCTGCGGCTTTTTATCCGCAAGCTTATTCATAACGTTTCGATCAGTAAAAATATTTGTTTAGCAGGCGATTACACTGTGCCTGCCAAATTTACACTTTCTTACTACACACACACACACACTGAGATACACATACGCATATACACATACACACATATATATATATACATATATATATAATTATATAAATGTATATATATATATATGTGTGTATGTATGTATATATATATATATATATATATATATATATATATATATATATATATGCATACACATATACATACATATATATAGATAACATTTACAAATATTTGTGTTTGTGTATACATACATTAATATCAATACATGCATAAACACAGAGACAGACAGACAGACATATAGACAGAGACAAAGTGTAGAGGAGGAGGACGAGGAGGAGGAGGAAGAGGACGACGACGACACCGACGAAGAAGAAGAGTGGGGAAGATCGAAAAACCCGAAAGAGAGAACTGCATGCCTGCTTCCTAAGAATTTGATATTTATTATAAAAAGAATTTTGGTTTATTATGATAGATTACTTCCATACTGCACGGGTGCACACACACATATACAAGCTTATTTACACCTATATACATACACCTTTGTATAACGTAGAGTAGATGAAACCATAGCGACTGAAGAAGGGGTTTTTTCTTTGTGTTAATTGTCCTGTACTCCATTTTTTGTTGTTTTTAAAAAAATGTCCAGTTCCTTTGGTTTGTGTCTATGTTTTCGTTTCTCTTTGTGTTCGACGTCCCTTTGGTTTCCTGTACTCATATAGGCGTGTATATGTACATGTAGAGGTAGGTACGTACATATATGTTTATATATATGCATATGTTTTATTTCATTTATTAATATATATATATAGTCATAAATATCTTGTGCATAGGGTGGGATATTTGAAGATATGTATGCTCACATACACCTATTCACGAATACATACATAAAAATATGTATGTATAAGCATATATATGCAAATATAGATATATATGTGTGTGTGTGCGTGCGTGTGTGCGTGTGTGCGTGCGTGTGTGTATGTATGTTTATTTGTATATATGTATGTATGTATGCATGTATGTTTGTATGTATATTCGTATGTATGCATATACAGACATTTGCATAAAGTGTTCACTCTCTCTCTCACACAGACGTGCGCGCATTGTTTTATACACTCATACACACACACACACGTGCGCGCGCGTATACACGTACACATACGCATACACAAGCACACGCGCGCCAGCATATGACCAAAGCGAAAAAGAGAGAAAATGAAAAGCTGAAAGAAATCGAAGAAGAAAGAAGAAAGAAAGAAAGAAAGAAAGAAAGAAAGAAAGAAAGAACGAACGAACGAACGAACGAAAAAAAGAAAGAAAGAAAGAAAGAAAGAAATCGAAGAGGAAAGAAAGAAAGAAAGAAAGAACGAAAGAAAGAAATCGAAGAGGAAAGAACGAAAGAAAGAAATCGAAGAGGAAAGAACGAAAGAAAGAAATCGAAGAGGAAAGAAAGAAAGAAAGAAATGAAAGAGGAAAGAAAGAAAGAAATGGAAGAGGAAAGAAAGAAAGAAAGAAAGAAAGAAAGAAAGAAAGAAAGAAGAAAGAAAGAAAGAAATCGAAGAGGAAAGAAAGAAAGAAAGAGAAAGAAGGAAAGAAATCGAAGAGGAAAGAAAGAAAGAAAGAACGAAAGAAATCGAAGAAGAAAGAAAGAAAGAAAGAAAGGAAGAAAGAAAGAAAGAAAGAAAGAAAGAAAGAAAGAAAGAAAGAAAGAAAGAAAGAAAGAAAGAAAGAAAGACAGAAGCCAAACGGCGTTGTTGTAATGGAATGGAGAGCAACTCTTGAGCGTGAGCAATGGCGGCGGAGATGGGAGTGTTCCTGGTGAACAATGCTAACAACAGCAACAGTCTGTGACACAGCTACAATAAGCATGTTTAGCTACAATGATTATATTTCTCCACCTTCTTTCTTTGATTCGGTCAACAACCTTAAAAGACCAACAACAGAAACAGCAACAATGGCATACAGAAGCGAAATACATAAGATTCGCTCCCGTTTTTGTTGTTCGGTCAACAACCTTAACAACAGCAGCAACAACAACAATGACAGCGATAACATAAACAGCTGCTTTGACTGAGAGACGTAATTCAGTGAGAGGAACTTCTAGGAGGAGGCCCTGACCTGTCTAATTCCCTCAAATCATAACATAACACCTTCTGTTTATTTGGGGGTTTTTTGGGGTTTTTTTTAATGGAAATAAAGGGACGAAGGTATTTGATATATGTGAAAAAGATATTAAGGGTTCATAGATTGAACGTCTTTGATACAAGACCTTCTTGGTCAGCCTTGACCTGAAGCTGGACAACGACACAGGCGATGGCGATTATAACCACAGCAATAAGAATATTAATGAAAATCTATCTATATATATATATATATATATATAGCTGAAGTTGTCTGTGTATGGCAGGTTTGGTAGCCTTCAACTAACACTATCTCCTCCGAGACCCTGCGGCGCAAGTTGACCAAAATTGAGAGTATGATAGAAGAAGGCTTGCTCTTCCTTCCGTAGAAGATAAATTCAAATCGGACCATGTTAACACCAAAAATTATTTACATCAAAAAGGTGCTTTTTTTTCTATGAAAATCCCTATTTTTTACGATTTTTGACTGCTGTGTTGCCATTTTTCGGTGTATTTCAACCAGAAAAATGTTCACTTAAAGCTACATAATGCAAGCTACATAATGCAAAATGTTTGCTTTTCAAAAATTCCAATTCTAAAGGGTCGAAAAGAAAACAAACCCGAGCAACGCTGGGCGATACTGCTAGTTTATTCATAACAGGACATTGATTACTACAGGTATTGCAACGATATCGTCATCATCAGCAGCAGCAGCAGGGTGAGGAGCAACAGTAACAACAATGGCAGCAACATGATGTTATACTGAATAATAATCAGAAACAATTGCTAACTGTAGCAATATGAGCAACGAAAACCACCACTCTTACTACTCTGATTACTTTCCCTACTTCAACGGCAGCAAGAAAGCCACCGCCACCACCACCACCAACAGCAACAACAACAAAAATAACAACTACTACTACTACTGTTGCGGTTGGATAAAACAAGGGACTGTGTCCGGCACTCTGCTACATTTATTGTATTTCATGTATGTGTACGTGTGTATATATATATGTACCTGTATGCATGTATATACGTACATATATATGTGTGTGTGAGTGTGTGAGGGAGAGAGAGAGAGAGATCACATTTCGTTAGCTCTAAATACTAAATTCACTCCAGTATTCAAAACTGTTGGCTAATCTTAAAATTATATCTTTTATTCAATTCTATATTTAAGAGATGAGGAATTATGTACATTATTTACATTTGACGAATATTTCTCCTCATCTTGTTTGTTGTTAACACAACGTTTCGGCTGATATACCTCCAGCTTTCATCGGGTGACTTGGGGAAATTTCGAACCTGGGTTCTCATTCCTAAGTTATTTTTCGATGTTATTATTATTATTATTATTATTATTATTATTATTATTATTATTATTATTATCATTATCATTATTATTATTATTATTATTATTATTCAGTACTTTTATTTTTATAACGTGCTTTCACTTCACTACCAAGCGCAGCTCTGTGTGCCTTGGGTATGTGCTGTGGTTTGCTGTGATGCTCTTATGGTTACTGTATTGAAAGCGTTTTACATAGGTTGTGTGCAGTGCCTAGTAGTGCTATTTTCTGTATGTTTGTAAGTCCTGGTGTTTTTGTTATGCATTTGTCTGAATATTTTTTTATCATAAGCGCAGGAGTGGCTGTGTGGTAAGTAGCTTGTTTACCAACCACATGGTTCCGGGTTCAGTCCCAATGCGTGGCACATTGGGCAAGTGTCTTCTACTATAGCCTCGGGCCGATCAAAGCCTTGTGAGTGGATTTGGTAGACGGAAACTGAAAGAAGCCCGTCGTATATATGTATATATATGCGTGTGTATGTTTGTGTGTCTCTGTTTGTCCCCCTAGCATTGCTTGACAACCGATGCTGGTGTGTTTATGTCTCCGTTACTTAGCGGTTCGGCAAAAGAGACCGATAGAATAAGTACTGGGCTTACAAAAGAATAAGTCCCGGGGTCGAGTTGCTCGATTAAAGGCAGTGCTCCAGCATGGCCGCAGTCATATGACTGAAACAAGTAAATAAGCAAGATTAATAAGCACTACTTTATAGAGTGCGCGGTCGGCGGTCGGCGGTCGACTGACAGCATTACACAGCGTCCACGGGTTTACAAGAGTCTGGTGTCATTGTACAGACTGGAATCATTTATCAATCTACGCTTGAACTAGGACTTCGGATTAAATGTAGGAATAGCTTTTAGAAAACATGTCTTATAAAATACCAGCACCCCTGCTCACTGTCCAGAAATATCTTCATATATTACAACCTCATTGTATTCCTACAATCACCCACCACGGTATTCTAACTAAAGAGAACTACCTTATCCATCAGAAGCGAAAGAGCAAGTACTCTACACTGATCAAATGTTACCATGTGTATTCTATATTGTACATTATACTAGCATAAACATACACACACACTCATCCACCCACCCTACATCCATATATGTATGCGTGAGTTTTCCTGGCAAAGAGGAAACACACAAATAGTGCATGAAGTCAGACAAGTTAAGCACATCACTGAAAAAGAGAAGTATGAAACAAAAGAACAACAATGGAAGAATGTGTACAAGAAAAAATAACTATATCAAAGGGTTGACTCTAAAGGTTTTGGTCATACTCTTAAGAAAAGGTAAGAGGAAAAGAAAAAACTACCGAGTTTACGACTTCTGTTTACAAGTCAGACCAAGTATCAAAAGGAAGTTCGGAAGTGGGATAGCAGGAACAGAAGAGGAGACACGATCTTGGACAAAGTGGGCATAAAAGTGAAAGAGATGACGACACTGAGAGAATAAATGGGGAGAGACAGAAGCTAAAAAAGGGAAGGGAGAAGACGAAAAGAAAGCGGGAATAATTCTTCAAAGCAAGTTGGCATGGTACTCTCCCTTGATGGCATGGCCCTTTTAAAGATAAACACAATGTCTTCTGAAGCTCAAAAAACTGAGGCCTTCACCTTCCTTGCAGTCTTGGGAGTTAGGTGGCCAGATGTCAAGGGTGATATGACCGAAGAAATTGTCTGACAGTCATGACTGGGTTCTCCTGCTTGTGTGGTATGGTGTAGAGTCCTATTTGCCAGACGTAGGGTTTTCCAGCACCCACCCTCTTGACCCAGGGCAGCACTACCTTCTGTAGGCACTTGATATAGGACTCCGTGTTGAGTCTGAGGCTATGTGGGAAGATCAATGGAGGCGTAACGTCATCATCACTAGTAATCACTCCCAAAACCATGATGTAGACTGATGTTTGATTTTTATCGCTCTCGGTATTTGATCTCAGATTTGCACTGTCCTCCAACTGACACCCAAACACTCTAAAATGCTGGTATTGGAGCTTCCGGCACGAATGCCAAGAAGTACAGCATGTCGCTTCCAAATTTCTGGCAGAGTGAATTGCGTCATGGTGCTGGTTTTCTCACAGACGGCGTCCAACTGACCCTACTATACCGTGTAGTCGACAAAATAAACAAAACAATGCACGCGCGTGAATTCAAAAATATGGAATGGCGACAATTTAACCATCGCACCCTGTACACACACACACACACACACACACACACATAGATATATAGATATAGCTCAAGATATAGATATATGTATAATGCATGTATGTCTGTATGTATATATGTGTGTGTACGTATGTATATATATATATATATATATATATATATATATATATATATGTATGTACGTATGTATGTATATATGTGTGTGTGTACGTATGTATATATATATGTATATATATATATATATATATATATGTATGTACGTATGTATGTATATATGTGTGTGTGTACGTATGTATTATATATATATATATGTACGTATGTATGTATATATATATATACATATGTATATTTGAATAGGCATATATACACACGTGTGTATGAATGTATGTATGTATGTATGAATCCGCACACACGTAGATGTGCATCTACATCTGCATATGTGTGTGTGTGCATGTGTATTTAATTGTGTGCGTGTGTATGTTTTTAGTCTGTGTGTATATAACCTACATACAAACACATGCTTAGTCTAGTGTAAGGAGAAAACGGAGCCGTCCAGTCTACGGCTTCTGATAATACAGTTCAATTTATTGGTTTATAAAGGTCTTGAGATTCACAATAGATTCCTCTCTTCTCAGACGAAGTGAAGCCGAAAACAAAAGAGCAGTCTGTGTTTCAGTAAATGTGGAAGGGAATTCTCAAATATATTTTCAAGCCTCTTCAATGTTACCATAGAGTTTTCATATTCCTGCTCAACAGACGTTCAGCTTTGTTTGTGATATGTTTTCAAATTTATTTACAGCTTTTCTTTTGTATGTTTTATGTTTCATTTTCTTTCTTACTAACGTTATTGTTATTGTTGTTGATGGTGATTTTGTTTCATTATTTATTGATATTTCTTTTATATTTTTTTTTGCTTTCTTTTTATAAGGAGTTGGATTTTGAGCTGTTTATTTTCTTCGGACATTAAGACTATTTAAGGGAGTGCATAGCTATATATCATTAGCACAGAGCAATTATGATTGTCGTCCTCATCGCCATCGCCATCACCATCACCACCATCATCATCATCATCAACAACAGCAGCATTAGTTGAGTAGTAGTAGTAGTAGTTTATTGTTTGTAATTTCCGTTCGTCATTATCGTTGTCGTCGTCATCATCATCATCATCATCATCATTATCGTTTCTCTTCATATTGTTCACAATCCAGTTTAGTACTGGAGTGGATCGTTTTTAAGGCAATGAGGTGCGGTAGTTGATGAAATCTGTTTGCTATTTCTAGCAGACCAAGTGACCAGGTGAGGAGCTTTCCTTGCTTTCGTTGCATAGAGGTGTTTCTCTGCAGAATAACATTTATATTTACATTTTATATAATCAGAAACAAGCGCGGACTCGAGATTCCTAAATTACAAATAGATGCAGTTTATATTGTGGGAATAATAATGGGTAGCCGTAGAAATATTTTCAGTAAAAATGGTTTCGTAAAAAAAGACACCGTTACCAAAGGAAAGTGAGTGAAGCGGTTTGGCTATGTAATAAGCACGCCCCCCCCCAAAAAAAAACAACACACAGAGAAAACGTCGAAAGCAGACACTTCGACTTTTCCGAACCAAGAAGTGTTTTAAATCCCGATATTTATATTACATTATTTATGACACTATTTCGATTTCATCCATTAAAATCAAATTATTTCATGTTCCTTCGAAGTTTCTTATAGAGACAACTATATATATATATATATAGATATATATATATATATATATATATATATATATATATATATATGTATGTAAAAAGTTTGGGTATGCTTCTAGTAGTAAACCGAGACACCCCTTATAACATCACTTGAGGAGATGCGGCTGCACCGAGGAGTACACCACAACCAGGTGTACAGTATCCCACCTGCGAGGGGTCGATGCAGGCTGCGTCGAAACGATCGTTGTGAGCAATAAAGTTTATTGCATATTCCCTTTTCCATCTCTTCATGTGTTATATATATATATATATATGTATGTAAAAAGTTTGGGTATGCTTCTAGTAGTAAACCGAGACACCCCTTATAACATCACTTGAGGAGATGCGGCTGCACCGAGGAGTACACCACAACCAGGTGTACAGTATCCCACCTGCGAGGGGTCGATGCAGGCTGCGTCGAAACGATCGTTGTGAGCAATAAAGTTTATTGCATATTCCCTTTTCCATCTCTTCATGTGTTATATATATATATATATATATATATATATATATATAATACATTTCTAAATATCTCAGAGAGATATATGCAGTAGTGGTACGATAAAGTAGTTGTATACTGTCAACTTAATGTGACAGTCCCATGAAGGGAATCATGCTACTGCTATTTAGCCCTAGGAAGCACCAACGCTTCCTGTCGGCCTTGACACATTTTCTGTGTCCTTATGTTTGCAAGGGGGAGATAAGCACCTCCACCCAGCTAAGCCTGCATCCAGAGACTAGTTTCTGAGTCTTTTCTCGTCATCAGTCTGGAGTAGCTAAATAGCAGTAGTATGATTCCCTTCATGGGACTGTCACATTAAGTTGACAGTATACAACTACTTTATCGTACCACTACTGCATAAATCTCTCTCAGATATTTAGAAATGTATTATTTCTATTTTTGTAATCAGAGAATGTATTTCACTAGAATTCTTATATGTTTGCAAAGACTAGACATGCATCTCCAACTAGCAGGCCATGCTACTTCAGAGGTTGATCGCAGGAGGGCGTTAGTGCGAGTCGGTTGTGTGTTGATCTCGCTTCCATGTGAGTTGTTGTTTTGATGTGCGAAATTGTTGCGTTGCTGAATTGTTGGATGTTGTGTTTGATGTTCTGTTTTTATATATGTTGAAAATTTTGTATGGCTTCGCCGTTTGTGAGTGAAGCAGTAAATAGTGGAAACATGGAGGCACGTGCGGGCGGTTGTGCGGTGGTAGCAGGCAAGAACCTGACAGTGGAGGTGCTGCAGATGCGGGAGCTGGAGGCTGGAGATGCAGATTATATAGAGTTTAACAACCTATTGAGAACATGGAAGAGAAGGTAGAAGTGTTGAGAGTGTCCAGGACAGCGAACGTCAGTTGGTGGGTGATGTGGCCTTGAGGTGATGGTCCTTGTCGGCCTGCCTGGCCTCCACAAAGTGACAGAGGAAGTTGTACTCCCCGATGGGACCGGACTGAGAGTCGTGGTGGAGGGTGGACCACCAATATTCTTCAATTGTAGAGTGGGGGGACACATGAAAGCGGGGTGTCCCCAGAAACACGAGTGAGAGGTGGTGGAAGAGAGAAATCAAATAGAAATGGAAACGGTGCCGGAGAGAGAAGCGGAGACCACAATGGTAGAGAAAAAAGGAAATGGTGAATCTCCACCGAAAAAGAAAAGGAAGGCAGAGAAGAAAAGAAAAGAAAAAAAAAAGAAACGAGGAAACAACAGAGATTAGAACTCTAGAAACTTCAACTGGTAAAGCAAGCGAGAAACAGAAGGAAAAAGAAGAGGAACAACAGAAAGAAATGGAAATACCAGTTACTGAGGCGGAGAATAAAGAAACACAACAGAGAAAACCAAACTTAGGAAACAATAAAGGAATGGTTGTAGTATACGAAAAGAGTGTGGAGATAGAGAAGTGGATAAAAAAGATGAAAAACATAATAAGAGTCAAGTTGGCAGACAGTGAGGAAGAACCTACTATGAAAGCAGTACTGCTAGAGAGCGAGAGAGCAACGAGATTGAAAGAAGCATTCGGAAGCAGAGTAGTTATAAGAAAGAGACGAGATCGATACGATGAATTACCACCTGTGGTAACGTACGAAGAGTTATTGAATCATTTAGTATAAAAAAAGGATACATATAGAACACAAACCACATTAATTGTAAAAACAGTAAAATGGTACGTTCTGCTTGCGGGGTAGAAAGCCATTTCATCATCATATTTTTTCACATATCACAATTCATTCGTAATCATTTTATGTACCCCCACATTTGTTTTTTGTTTGTTGCTGTAATGTAATTTCTATAAAAAGGCTTTATGCCAATTATAAAGGAACTAAGGCCTTGCTACTCCAGAACAAAAAGAAGAAATAATGTAAAATGAAGGGATGAACAAACAAGTATTTAAAGTGTTATAGCCAGCTGGAGGAGATGTTCTCCTGGGGCTACAAGCTACAGTAACACCCACTCTTAGTGGTTAACCATATTGAGATGGCAAATATACCTCACATTGTCGTACAGTTACTGTTTATACCTCGTTCAGAGATTTATTATTGATTAATTGGATATTTTCCTTTTGAACGGCAGATGTCAACACAATTTCTAGTTAACTAAACACTTTTAAACTTCATTTTTTCTTGGTTTTATTGAGAAAATTCTATAGTTAGTAACATATTTCCACTATAAAATCGAGCATTTTGGCAATTTTAATCAATCAAATACGTCCATTTGGAGTCAAAACATACCGTGCTGTATGAATATGCCCCTCGTTTAAGAAACAGATTGGGTTTATTTACATTTCGAAGAAAAAAAAGATACCCTTCCCCCACCCCTAATCCTAATCCTAAAATAGATTGAAATGCAATAGATCGATACCAGGGCCATAATTATGGGTGACAATTTCATACGACACCGCTACGGAAAATGGGTTTTTTTTCTAGCGGTGTCAAATGAAAATGTCACCATAATTATGGCCCTGGTACCGATCTATTGCATTTCAATCTATTTTAGGATTAGGGTAAGGGTTAGGGGTGGGGTTATGGTTAGGGTTACTGTTAGGGTTAGGGGTAGGGTTTGTGGTGGGGGAAGGATATCTTTTTTCTTCGCAAATGTAAATAAACCCAATCTGTTTCTTAAACGAGGGGCATATTCATACAGCACGGAATCTTTTCACCCCAAATGGAGGTGAGCGATTGGTTAAAATTGCCAATATGCTCGATTTTAAAGTGGAAATATGTTATAACATATAGAATTTTCTCAATAAAGCCATGAAAAATGATGTTTTATAAACATATTCTACCAGTATACGAAGTTTAAAAGTGTTTAGTTAACTAGAAATTGTGTTGACATCTGCCGTTCAAAAGGAAAAAATCCGATTAATTTTCTGTTGTAAAACAAAATAGGACACATATGAACGTTTATTATATAAGCAGGAAACGAAAGGAAAATTGTAAAGGTACTCACTGTTCATCTCGCAGCGGACGTGAGTCGAACTGTCTCATTTTCATTATTGTTAATCATTCTATCAACCAGACATCATTTGTTTTATGTTCCCGTTCGTCTTGTGTCGGCTCTATGTTAAGGCCTATAATAAAGAAAAAGGTCATACTACTCCAGACTGATGACGAGAAAGGACTCAGAAACTGGTCTCCGTATGCAGGCTTAGCTGGGTGGATGTGCTTATCTCCCCCTTGCAAACATAAAGACACAGGAAATGTGTCAAGGCCGACAGGAAGCGTTGGTGCTTCCTAGGGCTAAATAGCAGTAGTATAATTCCCTTCATGGGACTGTCACATTAATTTGATAGTATACAATATATGTGTGTGTGTGTGTGTGTGAGGGGGTGTCTCTTTACTATTTTACTTGTTTCAGTCATTTGACTGCGGCCATGCTGGAGCACAACCTTTAGTCGGGCAAATCGACCCTAGGACTTATTCTTTGTAAGCCTAGTACTTATTCTATCGGTCTCTTTTGCCGAACCGCTATATTACGGGGACGTAAACACACCAGCATCGGTTGTCAAGCGATGCTGGGGGGACAAACAGAGACACATACACACACACACACACACACACACACACACACACACACACACACATATATATATATATATATATATATATATACACGACGAGCTTCTTTCAGTTTCCGTCTACCAAATCCACTCACAAGGCTTTGGTCGGCCCGAGCTTATAGTAGAAGACACTTGCCGAAGGTACCACGCAGGACTGAACCCGGAACCATGCGGTTGGTAAGCAAGCTACTTATCACACAGCCTCTCCTGCGTCTGTGTGTGTGTATTCTTTTACTTTTTTATTTGTTTCAGTCATTTGACTGCGGCTATGCTGGGACACCGCCTTTAGTCGAAGAAATCAACCCAAGGACTTATTCTTTGTAAGCCTAGTACTTATTCTATCGGTCTCTTTTGCTGAACTGTTAAGTTACAGGGAAGTAAACAAGCCAACATGGTTGTCAAGCGATGGTGGGGGGACGAACAGAAACACAAATACATATATATATGTATGAATATATGACGGGCTTCTTTCAGTTTCCATCAACCAAATCCACTCACAAGGCTTTGGTCGGCCCGAGTTTTTAGTAGAAGACACTTGCCGAAGGTACCACGCAGTGGGACTGAACCTGGAACCATGTGGTTGGGAAGCAAGCTTCTTACCGCACAGCCACGCCTGCACCTATATAGCCACTCCGCTTTTTTATTTGTTTCTGTCATTTGAAACACCGTCTTTAAGGTTTTTCAGTCGAAGAAATCGACCCTAGGACTTATTCTTTTACGTCTAGAACTTATTCTATCGATGTCGTAGGATGAACCGCTAAGTTGCGGGGAAGTAAATCCACCAACATCGGTTGTCAAGCGATGGTAGGCAGACAACCACAGAATAGACACACACACACACGCGCGCACGCATACGCACACACACACACATACAATTATAAATACATACATATATACATAGTTACAGATATATATACACACATTCACACACATATATGCGTTTGTGTATGAATATATATGTATGTATGTTTGTGTGTATCGAGAGAGAGAGAGAGAGATGTAACCGAAACAACTGCAGTGATTAATCAAGAATCTCATGAATTCCATTTTCTTTTTCTTTCTCTCGTGTATTGGGAACTATACGAACACGAAGGAATTCCTGAAGTAAATCCAGTGGCATTTAAATCCATACTGTTGATGACATCAGCTAGCCGAATACTGCGGACGGGCTTTCAACGGCATACTTCAAAACGACACACTATAGATTTAAATTATTACTTATATATATATATGTGTGTGTGTGTGTGTGTGTGTGGTGTGTGTGTGTGTGTGTGTGTGTGTGTGTGTGTGTATTACTCAAAGGGATTGTAACCCTGTCTGTTTTTTACGTTATATTTATATTCTTATAATATTAATATAGGATATAGACTATAGAATATACAGTAAGAAAGAAATGAAATGAAGTATTGATTGCCTTATTGAACAAATGAAATATTGAAAATTTAAATATAAAATGTCTATTCTCATTGAACTAGTATACTTTCTTGCATTTAAGCAGTCATCAGGTTCCGATTGTGACAGGAACCCTTCGACAGTCTTTCGCGTTCCTGTCACAATCGGAACCTGATGACTGCTTAAATGCAAGAAAGTATACTAGTTCAATGAAAATAGTCATATAATATTTAAATTTTCAATATTTCATTTGTTCAATAAGGCAATCAATACTTCATTTCATTTCTTTCTTACTATATATTCTATATTCCATATCCTATATTAATATTATAAGAATATAAATATAACAGAGTTGCAATTCCTTTGAGTAATATATATATATATATCTTAAAATTATAATTTAGGGTATCTAAGAGATACCAGCACACTGGAAATAGCAGCCAAAGCTTGACTCTAAAACCGCATTAAATGTTCATACAGCACCAGGGGAAAAGACAAAAATACAAAATAAACTACCAAAAAATTATCCGTATATATATATATATATATATATATATTATATATATATATATGTGTGTGTGTGGTGTGTGTGTGTGTGGTGTGTGTGTGTGTGTGTGTATGGATGTATGTATGTATGTATGTATATATATATATATGTATATATGTATGTATGTATATATGTATGTACGTATGTATGCATGTATATATGCATGTGTGTGTAAATATGTGTGTTTCTATATGTGTATGTAATTATGTTTGCAGTCTGTAATTGGCTAAAATAATATCCGTGAGAATAAAGTGAGACTGTATTGCGATCCACAAGAATCACTGTATATATTGTAATAGCATACGATTGTCGACCTTCGACTTATTATTCCTTACGTTTCATTATACTAACGTTGTGGATAGGAAATTTTTAACTAATTTTTTTGGTTCTTGAAACCTCTGCTAAAGTACTTTATACGAAAATAATTAGTTTTGTTATATTTGGGAAATAGTGGAAGTGTAATTACTTTTGTTCTTTTTTTTGGGGGGGGGGTTATATCGGCGAGATGACAAATACCTGCCAAGCGACAACACAGCTTCCGGCTTTCTTGAATTCTTGAACGGAAAAAAAGTTGCGAAGGACAAGAATTTATGCAGAGCGGGAGATGTACTCTTTCGTGCTATTTTATGGATTTTGTATATGTTAGGTTTTCCACAGGATATTATTATTATTATATTATTATTATTATTATTATTATTATTATTATCATCATTATTATCTCTTTATCTCGGGTTTTGTTGGAGCTCCTGGAGCTTTGCATGCGTATCGGGCCTACTACCTGAAGCCTACAGTACCATGCTATTCGTTCTTTATCGTTATCATTATTATTATTATTATTATTATTATGATCACATCATCATCATTATCATCATTATCATCGTCATCAGCATCCTCCTCCTCATCATCATCATCCCCCTCCTCCTCCTCCTCCTCCTCATTATTATTATTATTATTATATTATTATTATTATTATTATTATTATTATTATTATTATTATTATTATATGAATACTCACAGTTTATTTTGCTGGGTATGATGGAAAGTGTCAGCTGTCCACAGCCAGCAGACTAAGGTGACACTTGTTTTACTGCGAAGAATTCTTGTAGTTCCAAGCAATGCTGACTTTTGCAGGTGTTCTTCCTTCACACATGCACCAATCTTTTTCAGCCATATTGTTAGTTGAATGCTGATACTTCCAAGTGCACCAATTACTATTGCTATCACGTCGACTCTCTTCATTGACCACAACATTCCTATTTCCCAACTTTAAATCATCATAGTTGTTTATTTTTTCTTCTTTCACATTGATCATGTTGTCACCGGGGCATGCTATATCAATTACCATACATGTTCTTTATTTTTTATTCCCCACAACAATGTCCGGTTTCCGATGTCTGGTCAAGTGATCGCACTGGATCATTGCATCCCACAGGATTTTGGAATTCTCATTTTCGGTGACTCCTTCTGGAGTTTTCTCATACCACGTCTTTGCTCTTTGTAGGCCGGGATTTCCACACAGCTCCCAATGGATCATTCCTGCCATATTGTCATGGCGTCGTTTGTATTCGCGTTGTGCCACTCTCGGGGATTCGCTAATGATGTGCCATACCGTTTCGCCCCTCTCACCACACATTTGTCGCCATCGGTAGTATTGTCTATTCTGCATTTCATATAATTGGTCCTTAACGTTTGTTCCTGAGCTGCGCACATGAGTGCTTTCGCTTCTATCTTCAGCTCTCTCCTCTTCATCCATAGCCACCGGTCCTCTGTATCTGTTCACATCTCTTGCAAACCGACCGTACATTTCCTTTTCCTTTCGTGCTGTTTCTTTCTTTTTTTTGTTCATTTCTTGTTTAAATTTTTCTTTAGTCACACAATTTTCAGTTTTGATGATTCTGGCCTTCATCGTATGTTTCAACAGTGACTTCACAGCATTTTTTATATACCACCATAAGCTGTATTCCTCTGTTTCGTTACAGTCCTGGCAACTGACCAAACCTCTCCCATCCTTTCTTCTGAACAAGTACAGTCTATCAGTGTCACTCTTAGGGTTGAAGATTCTGTGTACTGTCAAACTTTTTCTGGTCTTGGAATCCATTTTCTTCACTTCTCTCTTCTGCCATTTTACAATTCCCGTTCCATACCGAAATGATGCTATCACTCACGTATTAACTGCTTGGATTTTATTCCATCCAGTCAATTTTGAGCGCAGCACCAGCCTCAGTGTCGGAAATCCTTCATCCTGAGTTGCTCTTTCATTTCCTTTTCCGTCATATCATTGAAATCCAGTACACCAAGGTATTTGTATCCCGCCGTTTCAATTTGTTTAATCAAACCTTTATTCGGTAATGCTATCCCTGCTAGGAACTGTATCTTTTCCTCTTTTTGATAGATTATTCGGCACTTCTTGAGTCCAAATTCCCTTCTAATATCAGTAGTAAAACAGTGGACCATATTCACCAAGGAACTCACTTTTGTCTCTTTGCCATACAGTTTCATCTCATCCATGAAGAGGGGGTGATTGATTGTTTGGGATTTTCCCTTTAGTTGGTACCCCAGATTCATTTTCCTAAGTACCAAGGTCAGGGGTATCATACAGAGAACGAAAAGCAACGGAGATAGGCTATCACCCTTGAAAATCCCTCTTCTGATACCCAGGGTGCCCAAGCTTTTTTCCATAAGATGTCAGTTCAGTTTTCCATCTCAGCATAATTCTCTTTAGAGTGAACCTTACAGTCCTCGCAATTCCAAACAGATCTAAACACTCGATGATCCACGAATGTGGAATCATATCGGAAGCTTTGCGATAGTCAATCCAGGCCATTCCTAAATTTGTTCTTCTTCTTTTACAATTTTGCATTACCATTTTGTCTATCAATATTTGATCTTTGGTGCCTCTGCATTTCCTTCTAAAGCCATTTTGTTCCATCAGTAATATATCGTTCTCATCAAGACAGTTATGCAATTCTTCTGCAATTCCTCCTGACAGTAACTTCCGCATTAATGGGAGGCAGGAAATTGGTCTGTAATTGTCAGCAGCATTTCCCTTTGATGCATCCTTCAACTACTGAACTTTTTATCCCTGAACACCATCAGGTCTGCTGCTTTCCAATTGTTCATCTTTTTACTCATATTTCTGATACTGTCTTTTGAGAAGTGGATAGTCTCTTGCTGGAGATAAGAATGAGTTTGCTTCAGGCTTTACTTCTTTTTCATCTTTATGGATGAACACGATATCTGGTCCTCTCGCCTCTATGACTTGGTCGCACTGAATATTAAAATCCCAGAGTATTTTGTAATATTCGTTTTCCATTATTCCCTCTGGCTTGTATTCATACCATTGTTCGGTTCTCTCGAGGTTTGCTTTACCGCACAACAGCCAGTGGACATATCTGGCCACATTGTCGTGTCTCCTTTTGTATTCGCGTTGTGTGAGCTTACAGCACTCACTAGCAATATGACTTATACTTTCTCCCTTCTCGGAGCACATTCTACCCTGAGGTGAGTCAGGGCTTTTATCAATGTGATATTTGAAATAGTTTGTTCTGAGAGCTTGTTCTTGAGAGCTGCACACTAATGCCTCAGTGGGCTCTTTTAAATCTCCTTTCTGTAGCCATTTCGGAGTTCTATTCCATTCAATTTCATCTTTATTCTTCAAGAACAGATTGCGCATTTTCCTCTCCCGCCAAATTTTCTTCATCTGCTCTCTCTGGTCTTTCTTAAATTGTGTTGGATCTACAGCTTCGTTCACTTTTAAGGTTTCCTGCATTTTCACTATTTCAATCATTTCTTCTTTACTCCCCTTGACATACCAAGCCAGTTCCCTTACACAACTTTCACAACACACCAATGCCCTTCCTCCTTCTTTCCTCTTTACATACAATCTTCACATATCACTCTTGGAGTGTAGTTCCTTGTTTATTGTCATTAATTTACGTGTTCTCCGGTCTATCTCTTGTAATTCATGCTTCTTCCACGATACAATTCCTGTCCCATATCTCATCAAAACAACTGCCCACCTGTTAATTGCTTTAATCTTCTTGAAAGCATTTTAAGGCTTTCAATAATCTACGCGTGTGGGACCATGTCATATGCTTTCTTGCAGTCCACCCATGCCATCGCCAAATATTTATGTCTTTTGCAGTCAGCCAGGATAATCTTGTCGATTAGTAATTGATTCTTCGTTCCTCTGCTCTTATGTCTACACCCTTTTTATTCGACTGGTTGTTCTCATCTAGGTACTTACAGATACTGTTTGATATGATGCCCGTCATCAGTTTCCACATCAGTGGCAAACAAGATATTGGTCGGAAATTTCCAACCGCATTCCCTTTATTTGGGTCCTTTTGGCATAGTGCCGTTCTTGCCCTTCAGGCCGGTACTTGGATGTCACTACTCAGTATTTCGTCCATCTATCTTGCAATTCTCTTGTGCTGAGTTAAAACCAGACTCGTTTCTGGTTTTATTCGAAAAGTCCTGATAACACCTGTGATATCATTAATCTTCCTTACTCATTCATTGAGTTTTTTCTGTTTACTTTTTAAACCCCGTATGAAAGCTCTGTTTACCAGAGGTCCAAATATCAATGGTTTCATATAAAATGGATATCTGTTCCTCGGTTTTCTCATCGATTTCCTGATCAATAATCTCAGCCTCATGCTCGTTTTCTCCCTTTAACTCTACTACCATAGTTTCCCTATCTGTATTCTCTTCCTCATCCTTTCGTTCACGGCTGGTCTTACTATCCATCAGCATCCTTCTCTTAATGTTTTCTAGTTCAACTGGAAATAACCATTCATTCTTTCTGATGGCTCAAGCTTGGTCACACAAATTTCGTTCGCTTAATTCAAATGGGCCTCTGTCGCTCCCTGACTTGTGCATTCATTTCCTATATCCCCTAGAAGGTACTTCATTACCATTTTTCGGATCACCCAGAAAGTTACGCTCCATTACAGCCACATTCATTTATTTCGTCCACCTTCTTTTAACAGTCATTTGATGACGACTGGGCCCACGTTGCTCACCCGTGGGGCACCCGCCGGGCGAGAGACCTTCACAAGTTGTTCCAGCCTCATTCACGCCGTTCTCATTTCAACCTTAATTTGACATTTCACCACTCATCATGAGGGTTAGTGAATTGCACAACCACCCGTATTTTTCCCGTGATGCCATCACTGACAGGATCTCCACCCTAGGATAAAGGATTCCTGTAATCCTGGTTTAATCTATTGAGTTTCCGTTTCCTAGCAGGGATGTTCAAGTGCTATGATTGCTTCTGCCTCTTAGGTATATGCTATTTTGGCGGCCGTTGTCTCGTAAGAGTCCATTAGCCTTTATATTATTATTATTGTTATTCTAAAAGATTCTCAGATAGTTCTTAATTACCGGCTATTCTCTACTTGAAAGCAAGCAATAATAAACCACCAAAGATTTCAAGTAGTGCCTTTTCCTGAGACTCAAAGAGACAATACTCTCCTTAGAATGCGAGCTGTACCCATATCATCATCATCGTCATCATCATCATCATTATTGTTGCATTTGCACAGCTTCTAACACTGGAGATGTACTACGGTGTCAGCTGTTCACTACTAGTGAACTAAGGTAATATCCCTTATTTTTCGAGCACCTTCCAGAGTATTCGAGCGGTTCCAAACAGTGTTGTTTTCTGCAAGTGCTCCACCCTTATTGCAGCCCCTATTTGTTCCATGTTATTCTCAAGATTTTTACTCATTGCTCCCAGGGCTCCGACAATTATTGGTACTACTACCACATTTTCATCTACCACAACTGCTTAACTTCCCAAGCTAACCTCTCATATCACTCAACTTTACATTCTTCTTTATTGCATACCTTCTCAGCTGGGCATGCTATATCTATGATCCAGCATAGTTTGTATTCTTTCTCAATTAAGACTATGTTTGGCTTCCTATTCTCTATCTCATGGTCACACTGAATCATAAAAAGCCACAGGATCTTTGCATTATCATTTTCGATGATGACTTCGGGTTTATGGTCGTACCGATATTTTTCTATGTCAAGTCCATACTTGTTGCAAAGTGTCCAATGAACAAGACTTGCTATATTCTCGTGGAGTCTCTTATATTCCTTCTGGGCTAGTGTCATACATTCGCTAGTAATATGCCATACGGTATCACCATTTTGTCCACAAATTCTGCACTTATCACTTTCTGGTGTATTGTCTTTTCTGTATTTTGTTCTTAGTGCCCCCATTTCCGGTTTTAAATCAATTTGAGTCATCCACAGCCATCTTTTTCTCTGTCTGTCTTCAGCATCCCTATAAAATTGTCCATGCATTCTTTTCTTTTCCCACCCATTTTCAGTTGCTTGTACAGTTGCTTCATTCTACACAAGCCTGGCCTTCTTACTTCTAATAATTGCTGTTCTGTGGCATATTTTACATACCATGCTATGTTATTTTCTTCTGCTCTAATGCTGTGTTCACATCCAATAAGTCCTTTTCCCCATCTTTTTCTTGGTACACACAGTCTGTCTGTGTCACTTTTCGGGTGGAGTGTCCCATATGTTGTTAGCAACTTCCTCGTCTTTCTGTCTAAGCTGTTTATTTCGTCTACTGTCCATGCAATTACCCATGCTCCATATATAAGAAGTGAAACCACCCAGGTGTTGACAGCTTCAATCTTATTTCGACTTAAGGATCAGTCTCAGTCTGCGCAAGTACTCTACCTTAAGTTTTTCTGTCATTTCTTTCTCCATCAATTTATCCATTTCCAGTATCCCCAAGTACTTATAGCCCGTCTCTTCTGTCTGCTTCATAACCTCCCCACGACAGTATTGCTAACCCGTCCATACATTTGATTTTGCCTCTCTTCAAGGCTAACACACCACCCTTTCTCAGTACGAATCCCATTCTGATATCAGCATTGAAAGTATACACAATATGAACGAGGGAACTGACTTGGGATTCAGCTTTACCATAAAGTTTGAGGTCATCTATGAATAACAAATAGTCGACTTTTTGTTGGTGGCTTTAAAAACACACCCTGCTTTTTGTTTTCCTCAGAATTTATTATTATTATTATTATTATTATTATTATTATTATCATTATTATTATTATTATTATTATTATTATTATTATTATCATCATTATTACTATAATTATTTGATGAAAACTCACAGCTCATTTTGTTGGGTATTATGGAAAATGTCAGCTGTCCACAGCCAGCAGACTGAGGTAACACTTGTTTGTTGATCATACTTCAAGAACCCTGCGGAGAACTGTTGCATTTCTAACTAATCATAATTCTACTTTTACATTTGTCCCAATTTTGGTAGTTGAGCGTTCATACATCCAAGCGCGTCAATTATTATTCGTATCATGCCCACTCTCTTCAAGGCCCACAACCTGCGTAGTTCCCCCTTCAAATTGTCATAGTTGTCCTTTTCTTCTTTCTATTGAACCTGTTGTTACCAGGACATGTTATGTCCATTATCATGCAAGTTTTTCTTTTTTGTCCACCACAGCAATTCCAAGTTTCCTATATCTGATCTGATGGTCACACTGAATCATTGCCTCCTTCGGAATTTTGCAATCTTCAGTTTCGTAAACTCTTTCTGGGATTTGGTCATACCACGTCTTTGCTCTTCGTAGGCCGTACTTTCCATAAGGCTCCCAGTAGATTTATCTTGCCACAGTGTCATGTCGTCTTTTATGCTTGCGTTGGGGTGGTTTCGGGCATTCACTAAGAACGAACTATTCCATTTTACACCTCTCACCACACATTCTGCATTTGTCGCTCTCAGTTGTGTTGTCAATACTGCACTTTACATAGTTCGCTCTTAGCGCTTGTTCTTGTGCCATCGAATACGAATCGACGTAACAAAATCAGTGCTGGCTGTGATATATATGAAAAACCTGTGGAGGTGGATTTAACACGTGATGCAAGAGCACTGCCAACACAATAGTACACGGTATACACTTATAAAATCATTTAATGTACTATATAGCATATTATGGTTGCATAACGAAATGCCATCTCCCTACAAGTCATTTGTTCTTTTTGGGGCATCATACATCGATTAGCAGGCATTATTTCTTTTCTTTTTTTATGATTTCTGACAACTATATCCGGTCAATTAGCCTTGATCTCTTTATCTGTCGATATTGGCATATCCGGCAGAATGGTTGCTTTGTCTTTTTATGAGACGTTTTCAAGGAAATGCTTATACCATCTTTTTCTGTTGTCATTCCATAGTGTTAGCATAGCTTTCAGTGTACATAGGTCTCCATAATGTTGGAATACTTTCCAGTGTATATAAGTATCATTATTATTGTTATTATAGACGTCGCACTGTATACAATATCGTGATGTTGTTGATTGAAGATATTGTGTCTACCGGGGGTTTGCAGTGTTTGTCAAGTCACAACGAGGACCTCAGACAGACATTACTTTACGCAATATGCGTACAGTTCCAAGTAATGCCGACTTTTGCAATACACCAAGATTGTAGGGTATCTCTAAGGTTTTCAAATGTTCTTTTTTTTAGATTGGGTGGTTTTGAACCCAATACTCCGATGACAATAGGAATAACTTTTATGTTCGACTCTCGTAGCTGTCACATCTTAGCGATATCACTCCTCAGGTCTCCATATTTATCAACCTTTTCTTTTTCTTTCATGATGATATGTTTCGTCCTTTTTCGGTGTATCTTGGTACTAAGCACCCATATCCGTACTTACGGCATAGTAGCCAGTAGAGGTTTTGGGGTACTTTGTCCGATCTACGCTTGTACTCTTTTTGCGCAAGACTTTCACAAGCACTAACAATGTGAGTCACGCTTTCGACCCACGTCCCACACATTCTACATTAGTGTGGTATATATTATTTTTCACTGAGTTGGTATTCAATGCCTGGTCCTGGGCCGCGATATTTAGGCTTTCAGTATTCTTTTTAGGTCACCCTACTGGAGCCACCTCCATGATGCTTTCTGGTCTTTTAATTTGTTGGTTTCACGATGGAACTGACCATGTAATCCCATACGCAGTAGGGTTTCTTCTTTCTCGTTGGCTGTTCTTGTACGGAATTCATGAGCACTCTCAAGTCCATTTTTGTTAACTCCTTCGGCACTAGCAGCATACTGCAGCCGGCCTTGTTTGCTGTTAACCAAATATTTTGCCATATTTTTTCTTTCATTGTTGATGCACTCCCATACGCAAATCAGCCCACGTCCACCCTTACCTCTCTTCGTGTAGAGCCTGTGTACATTCGTCTTAGGGAGGAGGCAACCATACATTGTCATTGTCTTTCGGGTAGTGCCATCGAGTTGGTCAGTCTCCGCTTGTGTCCATTTCAGGATGGGTGCACTATAGCAGACTACAACAACTGCTGTATGTTGATGGCAGTCAAAAGGTTCCTTGAGTTGAGTTTTGATTTCAAGAGAAGTTTGAGGCGCTCGAAATATGCAGTGATGACCTTGTCTTTTTTTCTCTGTGCAAGATATTGTCCAGCTCCAGGATACCAACGTTCTTGTACCCATCATCATCCGGGTCTTCCATTTTCTCTCCGTTTGGCAATTGTATGCCCATACAATTTACTCTTCCCCCCCCCCCCTGCTTCATAGTAAGAACCGCACACTTCGAGATACCGAATTCCACCCCTTTATCCTTGCTGCACATTTGCACAGTCTCAAACAGCCTCTCCATTTCAGGCTCTGTTTTTGCGAACAGTTTTAAATCATTCATGAAGAGAAGCTGGTTGAGACGAGGTCCGTTCTTTCTCAGCTCGTAGTGCACGTTGATTTTATGTAAGACTACAGAAAGTGGGAACAAAGCTATAACAAATAACAGAGGTGAACAAGAATCTCCTCGGAAGATACATCTATTGATTGTTACCTTGGCTAAGTGCAGGTTGTTACGGGAAAGACGCGTTTTCCAGCTAAGCATGCTGTTCTTAATCAGTACACACAGGTTCTCAGCTATTCCACACATCCTTTCGGTTCGATAAATTAAATACCAATCAAGTACTGGGGTCGATGTGATCGACTTA
>NC_043004.1:9706937-9714437 GCF_006345805.1 Octopus sinensis
AAGTAAAAATATTTGATTTACACCTGCGTTAAACTCCATTTATTTATTCATATATATATATATATATATATATATAGTAGCAGAGTTACCCGGCGTTGCTCGGGATTAAAATGGTATAGTTTGTTTATATATATTACAGTTATGTTGAAACAGGTGATGTGGGAAAGTGCAGCATTGACGACAAAACATTTGTGGAGTAAATGATGGTCTAATTCGACTAATTGACATGAAATACATCCATTTGGAGGATTCCATGCCCTAACCTAGCGTGGAAAATTCTGGTGGATATAGTCGCCTTTGAGGCGGTCAGCGCTGCGTCTAACAAGACCCATCGTATGGTTAACAGTCAAATGAATGGAGGTGTAATAGAGATATTGTACGTAAATGGGTACATTCTGGAAACGGCTGCAATGGGAGATGGTGACGGGGAAGTGAACTGCCGAAAGAGGTTCAGGTGGAGCTGGTAGTGGTGGCAATCTTACCTCACCGTCTGAGCAGCACATGCCATTAGTTTCGTTTGGAAATTTGAAATCTTTGCAGAAATGACAATTTGAGTGTAGCATATCAGTTTGTACAGAATTACCGTTTTTATAAGGCTGAGATGGATCATATTTGAAAGCAGCTCCTGGTGTTGTGAAAAACGAATTTGCCTGCGGTCTATTTCTGAGAGCTATTATATTGGACATCTATTTGATCTGGCGTGCTAAACGTTGCTCTAATGATTCAGCATTAAGTGTTGCAGCATGCCTTAGCTGATCTTGGGAAAGTCTCATCTCCTTTCTCTCTTGAGACTCCATTTCACGTGCTGCAGCATGCCTCTGATGATCCTGAGAAAGTCTCATCTGTTTTCCTTGTTGAGACACTCGCTTTCGGTTTTCTGCAATCGTCCTCGCTTTATACGTGTTTCTAGAGAGATTGGGTCTTTTCTTTGGTGGCATATTTTTCAATATTGTAAGCAAAAACTAATGAACATAGAAAAAAGATACATTAATCTCTACTTTTGTAAGCAATTGTATGTATATAGTATGTCCGTATTTTTGTATGCAGTGTAAATTAATGAAATATAAGCAAATGAACGAAATAACACATGTATGGAACTGCTAATTTAACGGTAAATATCACAATAATTATTAGAGAAACATAGAATTTTATATTTTACCTTGCAACTTTGCAACTGCTGCGATAATTATTAACTCGTAACGGAACAGTAAACGTGTATTGTTTTAATGGAAATGAAAATAACATTTCGTATTGACACTGGCCAGACAGCACTTCACTCATGTCAGTCGTCCACTGAGTATATAACATAAGCAACACACAGCAAGGAGAAAGAGACAAAAATAAAACAACACGTGTTAATTTTTTTTTCTAAAAACGTTCAGTGACGTTAACTGGAGTTTGGGGTTCGAGTAGAGGTCATTCCACCTTTTCATTTATCATTACCATTCTTTTCATTCGATTTTATTTTTTCCCCTACTTTTGTGTTTTGTCTGTCCTTGTGCTGTCCCCTCTAGTCGTCAGGTTTGTATATGTATGTGTAGATGTGTGTGTGTGTGTATTTAATACCGTACCGTACATAGTATGTCTGTATTTTTGTATGCAGTGTAAATTAACGAAATAAAATAATTATTACAGAGAGACAAAGAATTTTATATTTTACCTTGCAATTGCTACGATAATTATTAACCGGTGATGGAACAGTAAATGAGTATTGCCTTAAAGGAAACTAGCAGAGTTACCCGGCGTTGCCCGAGTTACATACAATTGAAGAATTAGATTTTTCTGTTATATTTTCTGTAATGAACTGGAATACCTATGTTTCGAATTTTATCAAAATTGCAGATGAGGGTTATTTCCCTCTTTACACACCCAAACAAAATTGTAATCGTGCCACATGTATCCCATACTACTGATTTTTATGCGCATATTCCAAAATTCCAGTCTTAGAGAACCTGGTAAAAGGATTTTGCTCCTGAAAAATGGAGGTCATAGAGCTCTAAAATGTGAGAGTTAAGTACCCTGTTGAGGGTAGGCAGCTTAATGTCAACTAGAGAAGTTGAATTGTTGAGAATCTTTTTAACTTGGGTCTTATATCTATTGTTTGAATTTCTTTGAAATTGGAAATATATGTTCACTGGTTTGTAAAAGGGAGCAAAGCTGCAGGAAACCAAAAGATGAATGATCACAATAAACAGTCAGTTACCTTACCCTAGTTGTTATCACTCCCAATGTAGGATTCCTCACCGTCCAGGTGACAGGCAAAGCCGTAAGATGCATTGCGAATCTATAGCAATTGGAAGGGCGTGACCCAACTGAAATAAACATTAACTGTGTGACTTGAGGGCTAAGGAGAAATGAAAGTGTCACCTCTGGAGTTTGCAAATGACCACTATACTGATACGTAACTGGACAGAATATATTTACAATCTATAAATGTCTCTGAATAACCAGTCACTCATCAGGGAAGGCCTAGAAATCAATGTTACCATCTGGGGACTATATGTGACCGAGTGATAATAAAAACACTGAAAGGAGGTCTGCAATCAAAAATCTTTACTCAACACTTTGCAACTGAATCAGTGGAGGCAAAGTTGCCTCTCATTTACTTGATAATATATGCAGCACATTGCAGAAATCACAATCTAGGAGTATGTCAAAGCAAACTGTTACACTGTTGTACCATTGAATTAGAAATAATGCTCATCTTCTATGCTCGGATAATATAGTAATAACGTATAATATAATAATTAAATCGTAACATAACACTTTAAAGTAAAAATAACAATTGGTATAAAATTGCATCAATAACTTGAACTTGAATAAGTGGTTTCACATGAATGGGAATAAATTAAAAATAAAATTAATGTGCAGAAATGGAATAGTCCAGATGCAGGTGTGCAAATACCGTTTACCACGGCTTTTACATTAGATTATCTGCTAATTAGCTAGCATTGGGTATCTATATGAAGTTTGGCTGTATGTAATTGCTGTTTTCTCGAACAGCCGCTTCTACTGAGTACTGATGTTGGTTTATTTATTATCCATAAAGGACTGTAGCTTCAACTGAGTACTGCTTTTTGATTCACCGTAAGGTTTGTTGTTGTTATTATTACTGTTTAACTATTGCTATCACGTTTGTTGGTTCCGCGTAAGGGAAACGTTGTTGTGTTGCATTTGTTAAATAATTGTAAGTCGTAACCCTCCCCCTTTGGAAGAAGGAACTTTGGTTATTGTTTAAAAATTGAATTGTGTCCCTGTTTGGGGAAATTGACAATATTTTCACCGTTTATACGGAAGCATTTTTGTTAAAATGTCTTCGATGGATGAAAGTCCAAAAATGAATTTTGCTGCAGTCGTCGGCGGGCGCGAACTCGTTAAAATTAAAATGGAAGAAATACAAAACTATTTCGGATTGATCACCGACAAAGACGGTGAATCTAGGATAACACCACCAAACAAAATTTAAAAAATTAAATTAAAGAAAAGACTATTGTCTATAAAGTATACTGTAGAGAAAAAAAAATTGAACACCTGGAGGAAAGCACCATTGAAAAATGTCTTGGTGCGACTATGAAAGATATCTAACCAGAGGCGATAAATTCGCCACATTAGAAGCAAGGTTCGAGTCAACGGAGCGTGCAAGGGAGTACTCGACTCGAACCTTGCAAAGTGGAAATATTTTATTTTTACCTTTATATCTGGGGCGTAGGACGTCCCGGATAAAAATTTAAAATGTCCTCCAAGAAGTAGAGGTAGGCTGGATTGTAGCCACTCTTCTACACAAGTGGGAGGACAAGATACAATTGATCGAAATTGCAAGAGACGTGCCTGCAATTCCAGTCTGTTATATATTTTGAGTATTGTTATCACTAGCGATATCAAGATATAACTTTGTATTTTGTATTTTATGTGTAGATGTATATATATAGATGTACATGTAATATGTACACATATATATACACATATATACACGCTAGTATCTATATATATAAAACTGAGAATGTGTGTCTGTCTGTGTGAATCCCTAAAACTTGAGAACTTCACAACCAATTTCATTCAAATTTTACAAATGCCTTACTTAGGGTCCATATAGTGTCATGAGCAAAAGAATTTCTAACATCTTGCCTAGGGCGAGCCCACAGCAATATCATATCTTCTCCACTATTTCAGTATTACGTGTTAAAAGTGAAACAAAAACATCTCTCTCAATTGTAATGTCAGATACTTTCACTTTAATACTGAAACTATTAAAGTGAAACTATTATATAACAGGGATGAACCATTAACAGTGGACATCTATTTTGCTAGAAGATCCGCTATGGTCTTATATGCTACACCACTGGTTTTCAATTCATATTAATCAAATTAATATTCAAATTTTCACCCTTATTATTTTAAATTTAAATTTACATTTATATATATATTGGCCTGCTCGCTTAGCCAGCGGGGTGGCGTCGTTCGAAGGCTAAAACAATGCAAACGCATTGTGACCAGCGATGTGTAGCAACATCTGATGGTCTGGTCGGTCACGTGATCACGTGATATATATATATATAGATGTATACATATAGATGTGTATATATATATATATATATATATATATATTATATATATATACATGTATATATATATGGATGTATATATATATATATATATATATATTACATGTATATATATGGATGTTATATATATATATATATATATATATATATATATATACATGTATATATATATATTGATGTATATATATATATATATATATATATATATATATATATATATATATATATACATGTATATATATGGATGTATAATATTATATATATGTGTGGTGTGGTGTGTATGTATGTAAAGAATGTAGTTGTGCAAAGCTGGAACAATGCGAGAAGTTACAAAGTAAATGACAAAACTGAAAAGAAAACAGGAGAAAATGCAGTTTTACCTTGTATTTCTATATTTCGGGGTGAAAAGCCCTTCTTCAGGGCATTCGGATAAGCGATGGTTGGAAAAAGTTTCTTGCTCAGAAGTGTGTTGAGGAAGGGACAGGTGAAGAAGGAGTAAAGTGACATACACAGACGGCTGTTGTTATAGCTTCTAGTCTGCTTCGAGTAAGCCCTGCCATTAACAACAGCAAGGTACTTCACGAAGCAGATCGGATGTTACAACAGCCATCCGCGCATGTCACCTTCTTCCCCACAACACACACGCACCTCTGAGCAACAAAGGTTTTCCAAGCACCGGTTTTCTTTTCAATTTTTTCAATTTATTTTTACTTTCTACATTCTCGCATTGTTCCGGCTTTTTACAACTACATTCTTTAAATTATATATATATATATATATATATATATATATATATATATATATATATATAGATATATATATATTATATATATATATATATATATTGATATATATATATATATATATATATATATATGTATGTATGTATATGTATATAGCCACTACAACATTTTCTCTCCTTGTTTCTTTCTGTGTTCCTTTCTGTGGAAGAGTGTAGGCTCGAAACGTTAAAGACTTTTTCAATTCCCGATCGTTATTCTAATACATCTTTTTATTGTCTACACCACCTGTCTTCGTCTTGTGTTTTTTTCGTGAATTCTCCCTATATGTGTGTGTGTGTGTGTGTGTATAGAGAGAGAGAAAGGGAAGAAAGGCTAAAAGTGAAAGAAACAGAGATTTAATATAAGAAGTACAAAGCGAGTGTCTGGTGGGAGACAGGGCATAAAAGATTGCTACGCACTCATTTACAGGAAAAGAAAATGTATAAAAGTTAGTATACACTTTATTGAAAGAAGTATATACACTTTATTTAACGGTTTTTATTTAAAAAATAAAAAACAATAACGATTTAAACAATTATTACCAGCGTTGATTATATATCATTGAAGTTTACTCTCTCTCTTTCTGTTTCTCTCTCTCTCTTTCTCTCTCTCTTTCTCTCTCTCTCTCTCTTTCTCGCTCTCACACAAATACATGTATCTTTTAGAAAGAGAGATAGAAAGAGAAAGAGAGAAAGAAAGAGAAAGAGAGAGAGAGAGAGAGAAAGAGAAAGAAAAATATAGAGAGAGAAAGAGAGAAGCCTAACGAGGGTTTCATGCCATACACCTTATTTTGAGAAAGAGGGAGAGAGGGAGAGAAATATGAGAGGTCTAACAATGATTTCCCTCTCACAACTAATTTTGAGAGAGAGAGAAAAAAGAAAGAAGGGAGGAGAGAAACAGAAACAGAGAGACAGAGAAAGTGAATGAGAGAAAGTGAGAAAGAGTGTGAGTGAGTGAGAGAGAGAGAGGTGGGGAGGGGGGGGGGGGGTCTTAATGATTCCGTACCTCATCTCTTATTTCGATTCTGACACCTTTCTGTAAAGTTCACATCTCTTTTTGAAATGATATTTTGCAGAGATTTTTCCAATGGAAAAGACTTCGGTTCTGTTCATAAACTCAAGAAAATCATTCGTCGGATGTTGTTTGGGATCATTTTTTCCCATCTCAGAATTTGTCGGATGTTGTTTGGGATCATTATTTCCCATCTCAGAATTTGTTTCCGTCAGTTTCTGTAACTTTGTAACTTTTCACTTTTCTTTCAGATTTCTGCTTCAAACATGAACGTCAACTAATCATATTCCTGCAAAATATCATTTAAAAATATGTATTTTTTAATGAGAATAATGAAGAAAGAAAATTGAGGATAGGACAATGATCCGAAGCTTCAATTATCAACATAATTTTACTTGTATACCATGGAAAATGTAAAAATATCTCTACAGAATTTTAATTAAAAATTTATGCATTGTTTACAAAGAAATGGAGAAACAAATTTGTGACATCAAGTTAAACATGTATGTATGTGTTGTGTGTGTGTGTGTGTGTGTGTGTGAGAGAGAGAGAGAGAGAAAGAGAGAGAGTGAGAGTGTGCCTGTGTGTGTATGTGTGCACGTGCTTGATGGCGTGCCTGTGTGCGTGTGTATAAAGTCAGTAGTGTATAAGAATAAACCTTGTTTTTGCAGACACCCAGGGATACTTCACATGTAGTGTAGAGGGTTAATACGCAGTTAAGGGGTTTAAACAATGAAACTAAATTGATCAGAAGTGATAGCAATGGAGTCCAATACCATCATGCAAAAACCTGTGAAATAACCAACATATAGAACGCACATATATTTGATATATTTGCATTTAACATGCATATCCTTTATGTAAGCTTTTTCTGGTCTAGGCACAAGGCCCGATATTTTGGGGGAGTGGACCAGTCGATTAGATCAAGCCTAGTATGAAACTGGTACATAATTTATCGACGCCGAAAGGATGAAAGACAAAGTCAACCTCGGCGGAATTTGAACTCAGAACATAAAGACAGACGAAATACTGTTAAGCGTTTCGCCCGGCGTGCTAACGTTTCTGTCAGCTCGCCGCCTTACATCTTTTATATAAGAGCTAGAAAATGGTTTTTACGAGAACTATTACAGTCATTGATGCATGAA
>NC_043004.1:9719437-9724437 GCF_006345805.1 Octopus sinensis
GGGGGCCATTATGAACAGCAGTGGTCCCAAAACACCGCTCACTATTTGCGTGTTATTGGAGCTATCCCCATTGGCTACTACCACCTGACTTCTATCCTTCAGAAAGTCATGAAGCCATTCTCCCAATTTTCCAACTATGCCAAGATCACGCAGTTTGTGACATATCATTCCATGATTGACTTTATCAAAGGCCTTTGCAAAGTCGAGATATATGACCACCGCCACTACCATCATTATGAGCAGCAGCAGCAGTAGAAGAAGGAGGAGGAGGAGAAAAAGGAGAAAGAAGGAAGAAAAAGAAGGAAGATAAGGATGGAGTAGTAGTAGTAATAGTAGTAGTAGTAGTAGTAGTAGTAGTAGTAGTAGTAGTAGCAGCAGCAGCAGCAGCAGTAGTAGTAGTAGTAGTAGTAGTAGTAGTAGTAGTAGTAGTAGTAGTAGTAGTAGTAGTGGAAGAAGAATAACTACAACGCATACTCAACAAACAAATTGTGACGAAACAACAAAGAATAAAACAGCGCGGCGGCAGTAACGACAACAACAGCATCAGCAACAACAACAACAGCAACAACAGTTGTAGCGTAAAGGGAGAAATTGAAGGCAGAAAAGGGTTTTACACTTGAAGTGATCGTGTCTAAGAGTAGAAACTTCAACATTTCCGTTTCTCTATGAGACAATGTGTGTTACTTTCCGCTTCTGTTTGGCTGGAAGGGTATTGCAGTGTCGGACGGAAGTCATCTGCAATTGTAATGAAACCCCTTCCGATCTCCTTGCCTTCAGACCCTTCAATGGCTACCTGATAACAAATGGTGCAAAAGTTAGAGAGGTGCTTTTATCTTTTGGTCAATTTTGGCTTCGGGTGAATGAGATTATATATGTGTATATATATAAATATACATACATACATACATACTTACATACATACATATATATATTTATATATATATATATATATATATATATATATATATATATATATATATATATATATATTATATATATATATAATATATATAAAATATAATATATAATCTCTATATATATAAAACTGAGAATGTGTGTGTCTGTCTGTCTGTCTGTGTGTTTCCCTAAAACTTGAGAACCACACAACCAATTTCATTCAAATTTTACACATGCCTTACTTAAGGGCGGGGAGTGTCATCGGCAAAAAAAGTTTTAACTTTTTCCCTAGAGCGATCCCACGGCAATATCATATCTTCTCCACTATTTCAGTATTGCGTGTTAAAAGTGAAACAAAAACATCTCTCTATTGTAATGCAGACATTCACTTTAATACTGAAACTATTAAAGTGAAAGTATTATATAACAGGGTTGAACCATTAACAGTGGTCATCCATTTTGCTAGAAGATCCGCTATGGTTTTATATGCTACACCACTGGTTTTCAATTCATATTAATCAAATTAATATTCTATTTTTCACCCTTATTATGTGTGTCTGTATTAGCAATTCGTATAAAATTGCATCAGTGAATTGAACTTGAATAAGTGGTTTCACACATAAATGGGGATAAGTTAAAAAGGTTTATTGTTATTATTATTATTACTGTTTGACTATCGTAATCACGTTTGTTGGTTCCTCGTCAGTGAAACGTTGTTGTGTTGCATTTGTTAAATAATTGTAAACCGTAACCCTCCCCCTTTCGGAGAAGGGGCTTTGGTTATTGTTTAAAAATTGAATTGTGTCCCTGTTTGGGGAAATTGACAATATTTTCACCGACTTTACGGAAGCATTTTTGTTAAAATGCCTTCAATAGAAGAAAGTCCAAAAATGAATTTCGCTGCAGCCGTACACTTCTATACAAGAGGGAGGACAGGATCCAATTGATCGAAATTGCAAGAGACGGGCCTACAATTCCAGTCTGTTATATATTTTGAGTATTGTTATCACTAGCGATTTCAAGATATAACTTTGTATTTTGTATTTTATGTGTAGATGTATATATATAGCTGTACATGTAATATGTACACATATATATACACATATATACATGTATAATATATCTACCCATACACACATACGCACACACACACACAGACACACATACATAGGGGCAGGTGTGGCTGTGTGGTAACAAACAACGTTCCAAACACATGGTGCTGGGTTCAGTCCCACTGTGTGGTGACTTGGCATGTGTCTTCTGCTGTAGCCTCAGACCAACAAAAGCCTTCTCAGTGGATTTTGTACATATATACAGGCATACATACATATATATATATGCATACGTACATATTCGGCATAAACACTCTACCACTACAACTAATAACTCATACAAAAGTCTTTGGGCCCATACAATGTGACATGTACACAATCGAGTAGCAAAAATGGGGCCTTCCACATGCTCATATCCTGCTTTGGCTCTCAGCGAAGATCAATTCCAATGGGAAAAAGGTTCTACTCTATCTGGTGCGATTGCAAAGGCGTAATTCACTTTATATTACCACCTAATGCAACAATCAATGCTCAAGTCTACTGTCAGCAATTAGAGCGTTTGAACCAAGCTTTGAAGGAAAAAAAAGCCGCTTTAGTGAGTCGAAAACGAGTGATGTTTCATCAGGACAATGCGCAACCCAACACTGCAAAGATCACATCACAGAAGATCGAAGAGGTCGGTTTGGAAAAATTTCTTTATCCAACTTATTCTCCCGACCTTACTCCTTCAGGATACCATTTGTTTCATAGTTTACAGAATTATTAGGGGGAGACAACTTTCGCAAGCCAGGAGGAGGTCGAACCTGAAATTTCAGAGTTCTTCGCTTTGAAACCAAAAGAGTTTTACATTGATGGGATTAAAAAGCTTGTAAATAGATGGAAGTAAGTCATAGATAATCAGGGAAAGTACATTGATGATTAACTTTCAATTAAATATAACATTTGATCACTCGGATTCTTTATCCAAAATTCGGACAGAACTTATGGGATGACCTGAGATATATACACCGGCGAAAATATATTTAAGACCGACGATAAAAGTTCTATTTCTTACAAAATATTTTGTTACTAACACCATACAAATTATTTATATCTTTTACACCTTATGCAAAATTTATTTCTCTTTCGAATGATGCAAACAATTTTTATACAACTTGAAGAATTCTAATGCTAAATTAGAATTATGGTGCATTTAGCCTCGTTGTGTGACCACCCATTTTGGCCAAAAAAATTGCATACATATTACATGGTCTTAAACTAATATTGCCGGTAAATTGGAAACGTTTATATTACGTTCTGAGTTCAAATTCCGCCGAGGTCGACTTTGCCTTTCATCCTTTCGGGGTCGATAAATTAAGTACCAGTTACGCACTGGGATCGATGTAATCGACTTAATCCGTTTTTGAGTATCGACGAATAAGTGACTGATTTTCAAGAGGATTACCACGTTTAAATAAGAAATGAAATTCATTGAAAGGTTAACTTTAGTTAATCATGCAAATAATAGCCGATGGGAATATTCCACTCTCTACTATAAAAAAATAATTTAAGATTACAGCTTTGTGCATAAGTGTTCATTGGATCTAATGATCTAATTGGACCGTAGTTTCAAAAAGCTTTTATATTCTAAAAAATTATATTTTAAAGTTTAAGAAAATAATAAGACGCTAAATATTTATTCTTACAACATACTAAAATGTCTGTAATTTTTTTATATAGGGGGTGAATAAATGAATTCTTGTGTCCCCTATATCTAATTTTAAAATTAGTAGTACTCTCTATATAAATTTTCCTAAGTCCGGAGCGTTAAACTAATAAACCTGTTTGCTGTTTACACACCCGTCTTCGTCTTTTGTTCGTTTCTTTTATAAATTCCAAATATATATGTATGTATGTGTGTGTATGCATGTATATATATATATATATATATATATATATATATATATAATATATATATATATATATATATATATGGATTTTGCAGACAGGAACTGAAACAAATCAATCGTATATATATGTGTGTATATATGTAAGTGTATGTGTTTTGATATTGGCAACATGAATGACAATGGCCAGAGACTACTTGAATTTTGCACATACCTTAACCTGTGCACCACTAACACATTCTTTGCCAACAAGACATCCCACAAGGCATCTTGGAGACATCCAAGATCTCACCACTGGCATCAGCTGGATCTCATCATTACACGAAGATCCTTTCTGAAATCTGTTCAACTGACTCGTAGTTACCACAGCGCGGATTGTGACACAGATCATTCACTAATAAGAAGCAGGGTGAGGATTCTGCCTAAAAAGTCCAACACTCCAAGAAAATGAGCCGACCACGCATTAACACTGCCAGAACCTCTGACCCTACACTGCGACAATGTTTTGCTGTTTCTATCAAAGTTGCCCTCAGTAGCTGCCCAACCTCATCTGCTGAAAGTATGTGGAATTATATCAGGGAAGCTTTGTAAACCACATCAATAGATACTTTCGGCATGAGAAAAAGGCAAAACCCAGATTTTGTTCAGTGCTGGGCTCTCACAGCTGGAAACAGTTATCGAAACAAAGCGTGCAGCTCTGATGTAATACAAAAGTGATTCTTCTATAAAGTCACTTGAAGAACTCAGAAAGGCAAGAAATAAAACCCAACTGACTCCTAGACGCTGAGTAAATAGGTATTGGCAGAGTATCCAGTCAGCTGCTGACAGTGGCGACACCCGTGGGATGTATGCCGGTTTGAAGAAGGCTCTCGGTCCATCCGCAACCAAGTCAGCCCATCTGAAATCAACTACTGGGGATCTCATCAAGGACCAAAGTAAGCAAATGGATAGATGGGTGGAGTACTACCTTGATCTCTACTCACGAGAGACCACGGTAGGTGAGGCTGCAATCGAGGGTGTCAAAATCTTGCCAGTCATGTGTGAACTTGACAGTCTGCCATCTATAGCAGGGCTCACCAAGGTTATTGACACCCTAGCAAGTAACAAGGCTCCGGGAAAAGACGGCATCCCCTTAGACATCATCAAAAACGGCAAAAACACCATC
>NC_043004.1:9729437-9741937 GCF_006345805.1 Octopus sinensis
ATTCTAAAATACTATCAAATTTCATTCAATTTTAAAAGAAGTAAAATCGGACAGAACTTATGGGATGACCTGATATTTGTGCAGTTACTAATTCGGGTGGAGAAAATAATTTGGTGCAGTGGCTGCAGTAATTATATTGATAGTGAGGCGGACAGTCGGATTTGTAAACAAATAAACATGGCGGCAAAGTATTTGCGCGGAATAGTTAGGCATAAACAAACTATTACAATAACAGTAATAACAAATAACAAACAATAACTATAACAGTAACAGCAGTACAATAAAATTAATATAATTATCTTTATAATATTGGAAATAATAACGAAGCAACAACAATACTAATATTGATAATTATAATTACTGCAGCAATAATAATAATGGTGATTATGATGACGATGATGATGATGGTTGTGGTGGTGATGATGGTGGTGGTTGTGGTGATGATGGTGGTGGTGGTGGTGGTGGTGGTGGTGGTGGTGTGGTGGTGGTGGTGGTGGTGTGGTGGTGGGTGGTGTGGTGGTGTGGTGGTGGTGGTGGGTGGTGGTGGTGGTGGTGGTGTTAATAATAATAATATATTTAAACTTATGTGCAGCTTGTATAAATTAAAGCCAAGACAAAATATAATAATAATAATAATAATAATAATAATAATAATAATAATAATAATAATAATGATGATGATGATGATGATGATGAGGAGGAGGAGGAGGAGGAGGAGAGGAGGAGGAGGACAACAATCCATTGCCTTAACGAGGAGAGTAGCATGAAGTAAATGAAAATGGAAAGCAGTTACTAACAATTATAAAAATAAGAACAAGGTGAGAGGAAAAAATTAATAAGTTCACTTTGTTAGAGAAGGGAGAAAGCTAATTTCCTCCTGGCGGTTATGGTGAAATGTTGCCTTTTCTGTAGAGATATGAAGAGGGTGACGCTTGATGAGTGTTATCATAGGAAGAGGCTGGTCTGTCCTCCTTCCTGACGTTCAACATGAAACCGCGAACACAGCCGCAGCCGCCATTGCATTGTCAACAGCGATTCCATGAACGCCGCTTAATTTCCTGCATATCTTTGAGGAAACTAAGGAAGGTGAAAAATACAGGAATAAAAGAAGGAAGTTAGTGGGGGAGGGGCTGTTTGTGAGGGAGAGATGGGGTTGAAATGAGGCTGAGAAGGAAGAGGAGGAGGAGGAAGAGGAAGGAAGAGAGAAGTGTGAAATTGTAAAGAGACGTAGAGATGGAGTGATGGAGGATAAAGTATAAAAAATGAAAGAGATCCGAGTGACGGGAAGGAAAAAGAATGAAAGCGGTGAAGAAGAAAAACAGAAAACATATGAATGAGTAAAAGGTGAAGGAAACAATTAAGGAATGAAGAAGATAAAAGAATTTGTAAAAAAAAATGCAAAAATAGGAGGAATGATGATATTTAAAAAAGAATTAAGAATCGAAGTTTGCAAAGGAAAGAGAGGATGCATGAAATAATAAGAAATAAGGGGGGGAATGTTGTAAGGGAAGATTGACGATTGAGAATTGTATGTGAATGAAAAATGAAGGGAAAAATTGTTTGAATGAAGAAATCTTATAAATGGAAATATAAAGATAAAATAAAAATTATGTGAAGGAAAAAAGGAAGGAAGAAGAAATGAGAGAATATGAGAAAAGAAAACACTGTAAAACAACTGTCTTTAATTTTATGTTAGTTCTTATCAAACAGATCAATGTTAAAAATGTTGAGGGGCCTATACACGCTTCCAGTAGAGAATCGAGAACATGTACTTACGAGGAAAGATAATGTTCTTGTTCTCTTTTATAATTTCTGCTGATATATTGTCATTGCCAAGAGATTTTTCCACTTGCGAGCTCATCAATGGCTTTCGCCAGTTCCTCCTGGGTGGATTTTTCGTTAACTTCTGTCATCTCTGGAAATTGAGGAATTACTTCTTGTCGGTTTTCATTCACTGATCGCTCTTCTGAGTAAGAGGCATGAGTAATGTTCAGCCCATCTCTCTATCTGCAGGTGTTTATCTGTGATCTGTTCTCCTGAAAAGCATTTTAGAAGTGTTACATCTTTCTTATGCCACCAGTCTCAGAAATTTTCTGAATGTCTGCACAAAATTTTCCCTGTCGTGTCGGCACATTATCATGCCTCTCTTTGAAGGGTGGATTTTGCAGCTGAGAGCCTGTTCAGGGTACAATCTCATAGGGTCTTGCTGTACAGCAACCCGTTGTTCTCGATCAGTGGCTTCAGTCGGTCTCAATCCAGTCCGTCCAAGGAACACCAAACGCTTGCCAAACTGAATCACAAATGGTTGTTCTAATACAAGCCCATATTTCCTCTGCGCAGGATTTATTTACGAGGTAGTATCAAAACTAGTTTTGTAGCGTGCCAACAGATGGCAGCACATGGTTGCATGCACAGTGAGAGCTAGCAGTGACCTTCAGGAAGCAGTGTGCTGAGAGACATCGTAGTAGTTTACTTCACAAGTTGTGAAATTTGTGCTTTTGTGATCACGTGTATGCTGTAGTATGGACAGGAAGTTGGAACAAAGAGCCAACGTGAAATTTTGCACTAAACTTGGGGAGGCAGAAACATTGAGCATGCTTCGGCAATCTTACGGCGACGAGGCAATGGGTTGTATGTAATGTTTCAAGTGGCAAGAACGCGCTTCAAAAGCGGGATAACGTCCCTGGAAGACGATGACCGATCTGAAAGACCTACTACGAGCGTCACCTCCAGAAATATGGCATTGTGCCTCGAAAATTCGTCCCCCAGGGTCAGACCGTCAATCGAGAGTTTTACTTCGACATTTTCAAGCTTTTGAGGTCGGACATTCGGTGAAAACGATCGGACCTGTAGAGTGCAAAGAATTGGATTCTTCACGACGACAACACACCGAGCTCTCTTCATTTGTGAGATTCTCACCAAAAACAAGGTGGTATCGCTTCCGCATCTCCCATTATTTGCCAGATTTAGCACCTGCCGACTTACATCTCTTCCAGAAGATGAAAATGCAGCTCAAAGGACGCTGTTTTAACACCGTTCTCGAGATCCAGAGCAAAACGAAGAAGGTCCTCGACTCACGGAAAACAAAATCCAAGCCGGATTCCAAACGTAGCGGGAACGCTGGGACCGGTGTATTGCTGCGCAAGGTGACCATTTCGAAAGAGATGATGTTATAACTTAGGTAAATAAGCTATTTTTTTTATTAAGCATAACAAGTCCGGGAACTTTTTGATATCACCTCATATTTCCAACAGCTGATTTTCAATTTACTTCAGAAAGGTCGCTTTCGGTTCCTTGTTGCCGACATTCCTAAAGTTAATTTTGGTTTCTTTGACTTCTTTGATCTGCGAATGCTTTTTTTTGTGTTATTTTTGTCTTGGCAATGGTCAGTGGTCAGTTTTGCAGTCCACGTTGGGAATGACCTTGTTCATTTCACACTATTTAGATGACTTTTTCTAACGATGATAAAATCGATTTGATGCCAATGGCCAAATCTAAGATGACATCATGAAACTTTGTGATATATTCCTTACCATTGTAGAAGGCTTCTGTGATGTAGAGGTTATTGGAGCAGAATTCTAATATTCTCTGGACGATTCCAAAGGAGCGAAAACAAGTTGGCCATGTCTGCTGACCTGACCCAAATCTTGCATTGAAGTCGCCGAAGATGAAAACTTAATTTTCTGCAGGCATTTCCTTGAGCACTTTCTGTAGGTCTTCGTAGAACTTGTCCTTTTTGACATTCTCAGCTGCCAGTAATGGAGCATAGTTGCAACAGCACTCTCAGATGACACCAACAACACTCTCAGATAACAACATTGTTGAACTACGTATGGTCCTGCGTGGGATCTTTTCATTTTGAAGGCCAGATTTTCCTAGTTAACATGCATGTATATGCATGTGTTTGAGAGAGAGAGAGAGAGAGAGAGTGTGTGTGTGTGTGTGTGTGTGTGTGGTGTGTGTGTGTGTGTGTGTCGTGCATCTGCTATATTTCTTTATCAATATCGATAACGCAGCAATGCTGGGATTTCATTGGTTAAAATTCGAAGATGTTGGGATTTCATTGGTTAAAATTCTTAAAATTAAACTACGTTTAAGTTACGAATTACAATTTTGTTTTCAATTTTGTTTACAATAATGTTTTCTTTTGACACATTCTACCAGTATACGAAGTTTCAAATTGTTTAGTTAACTAGGAAAATCTGGCCTTCAAAATGAAAAGATCCCCTGCGTGAACTGCTGGTATCTACCCTATCAGGAACACATAAGCACAGTTTGTACAGTTAAGTGTCTTGCTGATTAAATTAAATCTAGAAGATGGATGACACTGAAATTTGATTTTACTTGGAAAGCTGGGTTCATACTTCATGCTTTAAAGCACTAAAAATATTTATTCTGAATATGCCTCGCTGAATTTAGGGGTAACTTTTATATTCCCGAACATCTTTTATGCTATAACAAACATGGTACTTATTCTATTAACCATGGCAAGATGCAAAAGAATAGAGTTCATGAAGAGGAAAGGAAATTACAGTGACGCTTTTGTTCAGTACCGACTTAATTCACTGTCTTAACGAAATGTGTAAACAGGAGGAAAAGTATGATTTGAACCTAAAGTAGAATGACAGCTTTGAAAGGAGGTGACTCAGTGAATTGCATGCGGGACGGATATAGAAAATTGAAACGCCATTTTTACGAGGAGTGGTTTCAATATTTGACAGGTCAGCAATTTCAGTGAGTGTGTGCGGGGGGGGGGTCAGTCGATTACAACCACCCTAATTCTCAATTGGTATTATTTTATCGACCTCTATAGAATGAAAGCAAGGTCGACCTCAGCGAGATTTGAGCTCAGCTCTTAAAGAGCCAGACGAAATACCAAAATTTTTGTCCGATATACACAAGTGATTCCATCCGGTGGCTGCCTCCTAGGCAAGAAAATGGTATAAGTGAATTGTTAGAGAGATGATGATGATGATGATGATAGCGGTAGTGTTGATGATAATGATGATGAATCCCGTACTCATTATCCTCATTTTCCCTCCTCCTCATCATTATACTTCTCATCGTTGTCATCATCATCACCATCCTTACACTGATCATAAAATGATGCATGACAAAGTGCAATCAGAAAATTTTTGAAATTCAAATTTAAAATAAAATGTAGAAATAAAAAACTGAAAATATTTAATTGCAAAGAAGAATCTGTCGGCAATTAGTATTGTTATTGATGAATACCGTAGACGCACACGGTTTCAACTTTACGCTTATCATATGGTATCTCATTTTGTCATATATATATATATATATATATATATATATATATATATGTATGTATGTATGTATATGTATATATATGTGTGTGTGTGTGTGTGTGATGTGTGTGTGCATGCTAATACAAGACCCACATTAGACTCCTCACTCGTATCTCTATCGAACTAACAGTTTAACGAAGGTCTGTCCATAGCATTTACTTAGCGTTACCTGCCATTCTTTGGGTCTTCTAGATACCAATACCTCTCATATATATATATATATATATAACGGGAAGCTTTATGAAAATAAACAAAAGACGAAGGCAGGTGGAAAACAAACGAACAATTGTATTAGTATGGCGCTCAGGAAATATAAATAAAACAAGTCTTTACAAGTCTTTAACGTTTCGAGCCTACGCTCTTCAACAGAAAGATACACAGAGAGAGAAAAACACAGAAAGAAGGAGAGAAAAAAAATGCGTGCAGTAGCTAACGAATCAACATGGCGATCTGATTTCGGCCAGAGGTCAAAGATCAAACATGAGACGCGAGAGCGAAATAAGGGGAGATAATAGGGTTGATAAACGGTTTGAGGGACCAGCTAAAAGTGCGTGGGAGGGGTCTAGATGTGTGTATGTATAGGGTTGGTGTATGTATTAGTATGTATAAGGGTGTGTGTGTGTGGTGTATGTGTGTATGAGGAGAGTATTAGTGCGTAAGATTGGTCTGGACGTGCGTATGTATGGGGTTGGTGTATGTATTAGTATGTATTAGTATGTATTAGTACGTATTGGTATGTATAGGTGTGTGTTGTGTGTGTGTGAGAGAGAGAAAGTGCGTATGCGGGGTCTGGACGTGTGTATGTATAGGGTTGGTAAGTATTAGTATGTACTAGTATGTATTAGTACGTATTAGTATGTATTAGTTGGTGTGTGTATTAGTATGGCACATCATATGTGATTGTTGTGTAAAGTCATGTGTGTAGTGAGGAGGAAGAGGGGGAGGGGGAGAAGAGGGGGGAGAGAAGGGGAGGGGAAGAAGAGGGGGGAGAGAAGGGGAAGAGGAACGATGGGGGAGAAGGAAGGTGAGGAGGGGGATGAAGGAGGAAAGAGGGAGAGGGGGAGAGAGAGAAGGGGAGAGAGGAGTGAGGGAGCAGAGGGAAGGGGAAGAGGGAGGGAGAAAGAGGGAAGAGGGAAGGGGAGTAGGGGTGAAAGGATGAAGGACTGAAGAATTAGGGGTCCTTGTTGAGAAAGGATAGGGGTCGGTGGGGAAGAGGGGGTTAGAGAGGTGGGGAAGTGGGATAGAGGGGGGGGGGAGAGTTGAGACCAAATGGCGTATAAGAGCGAAGAGAGAAGATTAATTCCTGTTCACGGCGTAAACGGGAATCCGGATGGCCTCTGTGTAGGACAAACCGAACACAGATAGGTGTTGCAAGGAGTGACCGGTGGAGCGGAAATGGCGTGAGACCGGTGTGTCGTTCGCAAGGTGGATGTCACGAAGGTGTTCCGCGAACCGGTCAGCCAAGCGGCGTCCCGTTTGTCCGATGTACAAGGAATTGCAGAGAGAGCAAGAGATGCAATAGATAATATTGCTGGAGGTGCAGGTGAAGGAGTGGATGATGGGATAGGGTCGATGGTGGGTGCTAGTGAGGCGGGTGGTGTTGGAGAGGTAAGGGCAAGTGCGGCAACGTGGGCGGGAGCAGGGAACGAGCCGGGTTGGGAGGTAGGGTCAGGGAAGGAGCTATGGACCAAAAGGTCTCGAAGGTTGTGGGCTCGTTTGAAAGAGGGGAGGGGTCGGTTAGGGAAGAGGTGTGAAGTGGACGGGTCGGACTGGAGATGACGGAAAGCTCGAAGAATGGTGCGTTGGAGACGTAGGGTCGTGGGGTGGTAATTGAGGGGAAAAGGAGGCGGGAGACTACAGGGCGGGTTTCGGGAGAGAGAGCAGATACACACGGTCCACGACGTGCTCTGGCAAGGGCGGTGTGGATAGTGGTGGAGGGGTATCCACGTAGGGTGAAGTGGTGAGCCATACGTTGAGAGACTGAGTCTCAAAGTCATGGTCGTCACTACAGAGCCTACTAGACGGAGGAATTGGAATAGGGGATGGAAAGCTTGGTGTGTTCTGGGTGGGAGGAAGAGAAGTTGAGGTATGAGTGTGAGTCTTGTGTTTTGTAGTGAATGGATGGTAAGAGTGGAGTGAAGAATGCTAACCGAAATGTCGAGGAAGGAGACAGAGGTGTTGGAGATAGTGGAAGTGAAGTGGAGGGCTGGATGAAAGATTGGACGAAAGAGAGGAAGGATCTAGATTTTCGCGGGAGAGTGAGGTGGCACCGATAATGTCGTCAATATAACGACCATATAGTTCAGGAGTGGGACCAGTGAAATTAGAGAATATTTGGGCCTCACATAGCCCAACGAACAGGTTCGCATAGTTGGGCCCATTCGCGTTCCCATGGCCACTCCCG
Source organism: Octopus sinensis (assembly GCF_006345805.1). Lineage (NCBI taxonomy): Eukaryota > Metazoa > Mollusca > Cephalopoda > Octopoda > Octopodidae > Octopus > Octopus sinensis. Next base: position 9,737,154 of record NC_043004.1, read on the forward strand.
AGACCTGATGTAGAACTCGCCCGCGAACGAGAAGCAGTTCAGAGTAAGGACAAGTTCGGCCAGACGAATGAGTGTGGGGTGTCGGGTACAGGGTTAGAGCGGAGGTCCAAAGAAGTGTCGAAGGGCCTGCAGTCCTTCGTGGTGAGGGATAACAGTATAGAGCTTTGGATGTCCATAGTAAAAAGGATTTTGGAGCCGGGAGGAAAGGAGAAAGAGTTGAAAAGCCGGAGAGCATGGTTGGTATCGTGGATGTGGGAGGGAAGAGATGCCACTAGGGGGCAAGGACACGGTCGAGGTATTTTAAGATGAGCTCCGTGGGGCATTTACAGGCAGAGACGATGGGGCGGCCAGGGTTGTTGGGTTTGTGGATTTTGGGGAGGAAAATGGTGGGGGTACGTGAGGTTCGCACATATATATATATATATATATATATATATATATATATCCATGAGTCTCATACCCCAAATTCCTTAATTTGTCCTGTTTAGTCCGAGTATAAAAATGTCAAGCGTTACGCATGGACGCACACCCGAAGACAAAAACATAAAAAAAACGCTTAAGTACTGGGATGACCAATACAGTCTTAGAGTTTTCTCTTATCTCTTGTACCTTTTTCTTATTCTGTTCAAATCGTTCTGGCCACTGCATCATGCCTTATGGGAACATCTTACCTGAAAGGCATTCTCAGATGTTGTCTGTCAATATTTTCTTCTGTCTTTTATGTTGTAGGTGGAGATCTCTTGTTCTTGGATTGCATGGACGTTGCCTTTAAAGTGAGATGTCATAAACTTATCGGTACTCCATGCCAAGTTTTTGACATAATCAATTCTTTCCATGGCTTGTGGTTTATGTGCCACGTACATTTGTTCTATCTTCTCAGTGAACTGCACCATTTTTTACTTTGTTCTTCCGATAAATATATTTTACCTGTGCTCCTAAGGAAAGAGGTCTGTATCGGCTCTTGTTTCACACCTGTCCTCATGTTCATTAGCTTATCCTAATTATGTTAATGATTTCATAGTCGCAAACTTGAGCAACATAGTTACCGGTTTCTTTCTTCTGCTGCAGAGGTTGGTCCACTATTACAATACGTGCTTCATATCATATGTATGTATGTATTTATGTATGTATGCATGTATGTATGTATGTATGTATGCATGAATAGATGGGTGTGTGTATGTGTGTATGTAGGTATGTTTGTATGTATGTACGTTTGTATATATGTGCGTGTGTCGTCGAGTTTGTTCTTCTGTTGCTTGACAACCCGAGTTTGTTTACTTCCCTGTAAAGCAGCGGTTCATCAAAAGAGACCGATAGAATAAGGTCATAATTATTGGGGTCGAGTTGGTCGACTCAACCTTTCAAGGTAAAAGTCCCAGCATGGCCGCTATCCAATAAGTAAAACAAGTAACAGATAAAAAATAATATAAAGGTGTAGTTAGATGAAAAGACAAGTAAAAGGCGGGGAGCGGGCGCTGGGTGGCTGGCTGGATGGTTGGCTGGCTGGCTGGTTGGCTTGGCTCGCTGGCTGGTTGTAAGTCTAGATGAACTTAAGAGTATAGAGATAAATACGGGTAATGTTAGAGGCTGTCCGCTGTTCCATTTATATAAGATACTTAGACTTAGTTGTAAAGCGACATTTTCCACGTGACCGCACATCCATGCCCTTTAATAGTGCTACCTCCTCGCCCTCCTCCTCTCTCTGTCTCTTCTTCTCTCACCCCTCCTCTTTACTTTCTTCGTTTTTGCTGGGGTTTTTTTTTTTTTTTCACTCTGTCTCCTGCAGCTCATTTGTAACGTGTTTAAACATTGAAGAAACAAATGCGGCGTTTTATGAATAGGAAATTACAACGTAATCGTCGAAAGAATAAATAGGTGGCGGTGGGGGGGGCACATACGGTGGGGGTGGGAGAGAGAGAAAGGGAGGGAAATAATCAAGAATGAGAGAGATAAGAAAAGAGTAAGGGACAGAGAGAGAGACAGAGAGAGAGAGAAAGAAGGAAAGGTAGCTTGGTGGAGAGAGAGATACGGAAAGAATGAGAAAAAAAGACGCAAGAGGGAGACAGCCAGCTAGACAGACAGACAGACGGAAGCAAAGATATATTGACGAGAAAAGAAATATAAATATAGACAGATGGAGACTTAATAAAGGTAGAGATTGAAAGAGAGAGACACACAAAGTGAGAGTGAGAGACACAACGCGAGACAGAGAGAGAGGGAGAGATGGGGAAATATGAGAGAAACAATACAATGATGAAGATAGAGACAGAGAATAATATATAAGCAGAGAGAAAAAAGAGAGAAGGAAGAGAAATTATGAGAAAGCAATTGAGGAGATGAGAGAATGTGTGAGGGGAGGGGAGAGAGATATAAAGTGGGATTGGTTGGAAGAGAGAAAGATACTAACAGTGAAAAGTGGTGGGAGGAATAGATACAGGGAGATAATGTGTGTATGTGAGCGTGTGTGAGTGTGTGTGTGTGTGCATTTGTCTACACACACACACACACACACACACACACACATGAAAGACAGGGTGGGAAACAAAGATAAAAAGATAGAGGGAGGTTGGGGAAAAGCGGGGAGATGGCGAAAACTTAAGAGGCAGAGAGACGTTAATGGCCGACAATAAAAGAGAGGGTGAGAAAGTGAGCGAGAGAAGAAAGAAAGAAAGAAAGAAAGAAAGAACAAAAGAAAGAAAGAAAGAAAGACAGAAAGAAAAAAGAAAGAAAGAAAGAAAGAAAGAAAGAAAGAAAGAAAGAAAGACAAACAGACAGAAAGATAGAAAGGAAAGGTCTAAGATGAGAAATGCGAATTGCTACAAACCAAAGTACATAATATGATGTTTCGGCAGGCAGCGGGTGGGCATCGGGTGGGCATGGAATGGGCGGGTATTTGTGGACGGCATTTAAGGTAAACAGAAGCAAATATACAAAGATGAATAAGGAATCCGGTCAAAGAGTTTTTCTTTTCCGATGACGAGTGAGGGTTAAAGAATGAAAGCAGAGCAGCAAAGAATGAAAGTGTAACAACAACGAGCGGGCCCTCAGCCAAGGCTTTCTTAGCGTTTCTTTTATTCTTGCATCTCTTTTCATCTTCGAGCTTTCGCCGAAAGATATTGACAAACAGAACCTCCCTCTTTACTCACTACACACTCGGTTAAATATCAACTCCTCCTTCTCTTTCCCCTACTTCAACAACCTAAAGAAAACAAATATACAGCAACTGACTATTGCTTCTACGAGCGGAGTATATCTGTGTGGTTGATGGACCAGCTAGAAATAGCAAGCCAAAACTCTCTTACATCTTACTGTCTTAAGAAAGAGGGAAGACATATTGATCAATGTGATCATATATATATATATATATTGCCTATAAGGCGGCGAGCTGGCAGAAACGTTAGCGCGCTGGGCGAAATGCTTACCGGTATTTCGTCTGTCGTTACGTTCTGAGTTCAAATTCCGCCGAGGTCAACTTTGCCTTTCATCCTTTCGGGGTCGATAAATAAAGTACCAGTTTCGCACTGGGGTCGATGTAATCGACTTAATCCCTTTGTCTGTCCTTGTTTACCCCCTCTATGTTTAGCCCCTTGTGGGCAGTAAAGAAATATATATATATATATATATTGCCTATAACCGACTCCTGTTTGCCTAGACCCGATTTTAAGTATATTCACGCCACTGAATAAGAAATATGACCTTCATTTGTTCCTAGAAGCTCTACTTTTTGAGATAGCGCACTTAGCAATAGATGCAAGCTGGATCTATCCCACTTGGTCACTCAACTAAGATGAATGAGCAGCAGGAAACAACTGCACTCATTACACAGAAGATATACCACGATCACCAATGGCTGTGCGGATCTTAAGATGATGTGGGGATCTTAAGATGATTTGAGGATCTTAAGATGGTGTGAGGATCTTAAGATGATGTGGGGATCTTAAGATGATGTGAGGATCTTAAGATGATGTGGGGATCTTAAGATAATGTGGGGATCTTAAGATGATGTGAGGATCTTAAGATGATGTGAGGATCTTAAGATGATGTGAGGATCTTAAGATGATGTGGGGATCTTAAGATGATGTGAGGATCTTAAGATGATGTGAGGATCTTAAGATGATGTGAGGATCTTAAGATGATGTGAGGATCTTAAGATGATGTGGGGATCTTAAGATGATGTGAGGACCTTAAGATGATGTGAGGATCTTAAGATGATGTGAGGATCTTAAGATGATGTGGGGATCTTAAGATGATGTGGGGATCTTAAGATGATGTGAGGATCTTAAGATGATGTGGGGATCTTAAGATGATGTGAGGATCTTAAGATGATGTGGGGATCTTAAGATGATGTGAGGATCTTAAGATGATGTGGGGATCTTAAGATGATGTGAGGATCTTAAGATGATGTGAGGATCTTAAGATGATGTGAGTATCTTAAGATGATGTGGGGATCTTAATATGATGTGAAGATCTTAAGATGATGTGAGGATCTTAAGATGATGTGGGGATCTTAAGATGATGTGAGGATCTTAAGATGATGTAAGGATCTTAAGATGATGTGAGGAACTTAAGATGATGTGGGGATCTTAAGATGATGTAGGGATCTTAAGATGATGAATTTTCTCCTGGGTCAACAGAGTGGATACACAAATATCTGTTTTATCGATTTCTGAAATAATACGACTGATCATTGGATGCAAAAACAATGGTCTCTGGTTGCAAGAAATTTTTCTCTGGGGCCACAAAGCAGATAACTACACTAAACTAGTGGACGACAACACGCTCTC
>NC_043004.1:9746937-9756937 GCF_006345805.1 Octopus sinensis
TACAAAACACAATTTCCAGAATTAGATACAGAACGCTCAATTGAAATCGAGCATGTATAAAGTTCTCCACATTATATATTTGGGTGTATTTTTCAAATGTCTTCACTTTGGCGCGCTGAGGTCGGAAATTACTCTGCACTTAATAAATTTCAGCAGTCAATTCTCCAGTCAGAGAACATATTTTTTATTTGCGAAGACATTTGAAAAATACACCCAAATATAATTTGTAGAACTTTATACATACTCGATTTCGGTTGAGCGTTCTGTATCTAGTTCTGGAAATTGTGTTTTGTAAGCGACAGACAACGCTGAAGATCTTGCAGATATCTGCATGTTTGCATACGTAGGTATTAACAAGTGAAACCAATGGTGCGTAGGTAATCGTTTTTTATTTCGTATATTTTCATTTGCCTTGCTCATTTTTACATTTTGGCGTTTTTTCTTCAGAACACATTCTTCGTGGTAATGGCGATTTGACATCTATGTTTAGCATATTATGTGTCCACTTTAGTGGTCATTCCTCTTAATTTTGTATACACACACACACACCATATATATATATATTATATATATATATATATATATATATATATATATATATATATATATATATATATATGCATATATACATATGTATATATGCATATGTGTGTGTGTGTGTGTGTGTGTCCGTTTAGAATTAACTTTCGGAAAAACAGTACTCACTATCATGGTAGGGTTTAACGATATTTTATTTGGGTCGAGTCATCCTCTTGGTATCCCCAGTTTCATCTGTGGGCACCTGTCTGTCTACAGGTGAAATAACAGAAATAATAATAACTCCAGGCTAGTGCACCAGCTTGGTCGCAGTCCGATAGCTGAAATAGCTAATGGTTAAAAGAAGAATAATAGAACAGCTACAACTTCATTCACCTGAATAAGCAATATATCGAACCTTATTTATTTATTTATCTTTTTGTTCACACATTGCTTTTACGCCTTGTTACACACATTATTACAATCTATCATGTCATCTATTAGAAAAATATGCATACTCAATATTCACGTTTGTTTAGAAACGATACATTGGCAACGAAGCCCGTTATATCTCTTGCCATTATAAACGTCTCGATAATAGCGCTGCTTCCTGAAAGTTTCAAAGAAAGCTGCTAGTCATGGTATTGATGCCATTCTTCGGGGTAAAAATTATTAGAAAAGGTTATTTTGAAAGAAAGAAAGAAAGAAAGAAAGAATAAATGAAGATGGGGAAACACCCATCAACGCACGCATTTATAATGTATGGCATCATTCCTTAGGCAGTTCTGTATAAGTTGCTGTATATATTTGTACATTCTAAATATGTATGAGATACATTCATAAATCTGTGTATGCATTTATACACAGACTCATACACGTACACAAACACATACGTATATACACACAAACACCCACGCACACATCCAATTGTTTCACTTAAAGATAGCGATACTAATAACTTGATATAACTCAATAATATTCTTATGCTTCAGAATAAAGCGTTCGTTGAGTACAGAACAAAAAATAAAAATAATATTAAATAAAAGACGAAGGAAATTATGCGACGAACTTCCTATGTTTACCGTTCTAACTGCTGTAAGATGCAATGTACTCAGACGTGAGTGTTTGGGCACCAACTTTTAGCTTCCACGCAGCTTCAAAATAAAAAGAGCATCGTCGAAGAATAAGAAAATACATAAGAAAACTGAGTTGAGAGTTTCAAGGATAAAACCACTCCCAGAAATATGGAGATTTGGATAATTTCGTATGCGATATATATATATATATATATATATATATATATATATATATATATATATATATATATGAATAAATAAATAAATAAATGGAGTTGAACGAAGATTTTAATAAAATTCTTTTACTTTTCGACGTATCTTTCGAAGATAACATGGTTTTATTCCAAAGGAATAAACGGTGTAAAATGCAATCTTCTCATCAGGAAAGAAAGAGAGCCACTCTCAACAACAAGACATTATAACAATTACGATGACTCCGCAGTTTTTACCTTTGGATAGTTCGCTTCAACCGTGTTTCTGACTACCCTGGTAACGGTTCATTGAATTTTCCATGTTAACGGTAAAGATAGGATAATTCATTCACCCATTGAAATATATATGGTCATTTCAGTATGTGACCGCGTGTGTATCGTTGGCGATTTTCTTTCTCCGTCTTCCCTTCTTTCTGATGAAGAGCTCCGCTCGAAACTGGAACTCCTCTTTCTTTTCTTTCCTTCCTGAGCGCCCAATAACACTGTACTTGTTCCACGTCCTCGCGTTGTATATATATATATATATATATATAGATATATATATATATATATATATATATACACGAGGGGGTACACAAAAGAAACCGGAATTTTACAGTGTTATTTTATGCACTTAATTTTACACATTTATCGCCTTCAAAGAAATGCATCAGTCCAGGTGTGTTTTCCACTGTTCGAAGCAGTGTTGGAACTCTTGGCCAAACGTTCTATTTTTTTTTTTCTTTACCTCTTTCGCGTCTGCAAATTCTGTAGCACCAGCTTCAATCACCAATGAAAAAGGTCCGAATCAACTTCCAACTGTCCTTTCAGTTCGTGACACGCATTCAGCCATGGCTGCTTTTGATCTTCCGTGAGTAAGCGAGGCATAGATTTTGCTGCAACTGTTTTCATTCGCAATTCCTCGCTCAAAATTCGCTGGTAGGAGCTCCAGGACACACCAGTCAATTATTTGGTGACGGTCCACCAAGATCACTTCATGAATTTTCATGATGTTTTCATTCGTTCGGGAGGTCGAAGGTCACCGTGAACGAGATTGGTCTTCAAGTGACCATTCCTAAAGCCTAGAAACCACTCATAGACTTGTGTTTTCCTCATGGCAGCGTCCTTGTAAGCCGTTTGAAGCATGACAACGATTTTGGGTGCCGTTTTCAGAATTTTACGGAAGCACACAGTTCCTTCGTTTCAATCATTTCAAAGATCTACGAAAAGAGAAGAACAAACCAAAGACGTATCACGTGGCGGTGCGACTGCATCCAATGACAACAGTCAGTAAACTGATGTTTGGGGGTTGAAACAAGCGGCTTCTAGCAACGGAGGCGTGAACTACAACGGGCTTGTTCCACACAGAACGTTTCTGGCTAATTTTGGGTACGCCCTCGTTTGTATGCATATATATATATATATATATATATAACGAAAAAATACATATCAAGTACAGGACATCACCAACGAGAGTCAAGTACGGGACAAAATACCAAAAGAAGCTTATCACCTCCTCAGTTGTCGACTGTTTATTTCTACATGTTTCGTGTTTATATATATATATATATATATATATATATATATATATATTATATATATATATATATAATTGGATCGGAACAGTTTGATTCAGATTCGTTGGTACTCTGAGTTTCAAGTGTAATGCTATTCTTCAGCCATTTTGAATTTGAATGAAAGAAGTTGATTGTTATTACTGTTAGGTGGGCGGCGATTGGTCGAGGAAGGTCACGTGGTGTCGTGGTTTGATGTTGGTATATCGGTATATCAGCGACAAGAGTTAGTGGGAAAATATCGCATGGTGAAGAAGAAATCGACCGCGTAGAGGAGAGGAAATTGGTTGGGTTGTTGGATGCGTGTGGACGCGCTCATATGATTTTGCGTCCATGTATGTATTGATGCGATGGTGCGCATCTGTACATGGGCACGTACACGCCCCCACATATATGAACGAACATACGCGCGCATGCACACACACACACACACATACGCACATACACAGACATGCATACACAGGTATGCATACACACACATGTGTATTCATTTATATGTACATATGTATATACGCATGCATATTAGTGTGCGCGTGCACATGTGTACTCACGCGCACATGCATGAGTATACATGCGCGTAACAAGTGTTGGGGGTTGGTAAGAGTTGGGATTTGATAATCGTTAGGGATTGGTAATCAGCGGTCTTGCTCATGGTGTTGGTTGGTGACGGTGACTTTAGTGCAGGCGGTGCAGAATGGAAGCTGATACTAAGGTGGTATATTTGGGTTGTCGGTTGTCAGAGGCTTGAAATTTGCCTGAAGGGCGTACCTCTGATGATAGCAATAAAATAAAACGTATTTCTTGTTGATGGATTCTGCAGAATGTTGGAGGATATGCAGTTTTTCGCGGAGGCAGAGCTGGCAGTTGAGGCCAATAAGTGACTATGGTGGCGCTCTGTCGACAATAGTCCACTTGATTCTCGATGTTTCGTCTCGGAGGTCACGGAGCCTCCACAGAAAACGAGACAGGGAAGTAGAGTTCTCTCTGTCTCTGAATCTGAAAGAGTGCATATACTTGGAGTATCTTCCCTTGAACTCATTAATTATCATACTCGTATAGTCCCCAGTAATGCCATCGGATGACGTAAGAATGGCTCTGTATACCACAGCTCTTGAGAGACAGGATCCTTCTAGACGGCACATGGTGGGGTTTCGGTAGGTTAGGATTGGAGTAGTGTGTGCACATTTTTATGCCTGTTAATGCGTGCCAGGTTAGATGCGATGTTGTCTAAGTAGGACTAGCTCATCTTGACATTATGCGGAGGCGCATGGCTTAGTGGTTAGGGTGTTGGACTCATGATCCTAACCTTGGAATTTCGATCCCTGGGCCGGGCGATGCGTTCTGTTTATGAGCAAAACAATTCATTTCACGTTGCTCCAGTACACTCAACTGGCAAAATGAGTAACCCTGCGCTGGACCGTCCTGGTGGGGAATTTATACGCCATTGAAACCGGGAATCCGGCTCTCGTGAACCTGGCATGACTCGAGCAGGAAACGTTTATAGATATTTTATAAATAAGGGCAAAATTAAAAAAAATTTTATGCCAATATGCTGAAAAATAGACTTTAGATCGTCTAACTACATACAATATTTTTCTTTATAAATACACAGCGTGTTGAAACGAGGAAAGTAAGCTAACAGAAATTGTTGAAATTCCGTTATCTCCGAATGAGACCGATTTCTGGATTAATCGAAAAGAAGTCTTCCTTCATCAACGAAGAACACGATAAGAATAAATGAATACTTACATGTACCCACGGAAAAAGCAGATGCAAAGTCATGTGTACATTTAAGTACCCTAAATATATCCAAACAGAAAATCCTGTAGCAAGCCTCAACACACGTGTAGTCGGTCAGGAATCTCATGTAAAGTGATTGCTAGTCCCGAAGTGAATGGTAATAAATTTACTTCTAAGGATAACATTTTTCAAAAAAATAATATCTGATCAGGGGCCAGAATATTAGAATACATTTTAAGGTGAAAATTATAAATAAGCAATTATAAATAAGGGCAAAAGAAAAATATTTTCTGTGCCAATATGCTGAAAAATAGATTTTAGATCGTCTAACCACATACAAAATTTTTAATAATAAATACACAACGTGTTGAAAGAAGGAGGGGCAAGCTAACAGAAATTTTTAAAATTCGTTATCCCCGAATCGGACCGATTTCTGGATTAATCCAAAAGGATTCTTCCTTCGCCATCCTTTAAACTCAAATTCTCGGCTTCAAGAGCGTCCTATCGATCCGTCGTGGCCTGGAATTAGTAGTAGCCACTGAGTGTGTCAAGAGATGTGCTGTAATTGAAAGTCCGTTGGCAAACTGCTTTGAATGTATGGATGGAGTGGGATGGTGGCTTTGCTACTGTTAAAGGGATTGGCATTTCATTTCTTTGTACTGTTGATTTATTCTTCAAGGTTGGTTACACTTGCGATTTTCCTTGGCTGACCTTTAAGAACAGGCCCACACGTACATGTAAGACCGTTCTGTCGGTGTAGCGAGGAGTAAACTATAATCCGAATAAGACAAAGAAATCCTTTAACACATCGCTAATGATTTGTTAAAATTGTTTCTGTAACAACTCAGTTTGCCACACCAGTTTGAAGTGAAAATTTACAAAGTAATATTTGCGGTTTTAGTGGTACTGCATCAGACTTGCATCATCAAAGGTGGACTCCTTTGATGTAAGTCTGGTGAAATTATAAATAACTGCGTGTAAATGTTGGACCGAAAAAGGCTGTGAACAGAAAACGTTGAAGATTGGCCATAGTTGATGAGATAGCTCAAAACTAGATACAGGGGCAAGAATTACTCTGAAGTCCAGAAGATCGCTTCTCAGCCACGTGATTTCCGCTTCGTCTCAATACGCAGCCCTTAGGATGTGTAGTTTCTACAATAATCCCAGACTATAGTAGTAAGTGCATACACCCCCCTCTCTCTCTTTCTCTCTCTGTCACACACAAACACATATAAACACATATGTATATATATATTAGTTGATCGAGTACCTTTTTATTTCTTAAAGCATTGCCACATAATTATATATATACACACACATACACACAAACACACACACATATATATATATATATATATATATATATACATATATACTTAGCAGAAGCAACAGAGTTCGTGCGATGCACGAACTCTCGATCCTTGAGTCACTCTGCTGCTTCTGTTAAGTATTAATTAGATCCTATACATATTCTAATATTTTGAGTTCTAAGTGAGTTGGACGCAATATACAGGTAGCCTGTGGAAAATAACATGCAGTTGAATGCTGGAAGGTTCTAAGCCCTGCGCTACCAACACAAGAAGCCCAGTTAAAAATCAGATAAGATATACTGACCCAGGAGGGATTCCAATCCCTAAATTAAAATCAGTGCGTGACCTCGGCATCAACATGAGTAATGATGCATCTTTCCAGGTACACATTACCAAGTCGGTTATAAAATGCAGACACTTGGCCGGATGGATCCTTTGAACTTTCAAAACAAGAGAAAAGGAAACCTCCTCTTGAAGACGTCGTCTGGATTACTGTCCCCAACTGTGGTCACCAAACAGTGTAAAATTAACGACGGAACTCGAAGCGACCCAACAAAGCTACATAAAGAAGATCAGCACAATGCAACATATCAGCAAATGGGAGAGACTGAACGAGTTATGATTCTACTCCCTGAAGCGAAAGCAGGAGAGATATGCTGTAATATACATCTGGAAAATACTAGAAAAACTTGTGCCAAACTTTGGCATTGTCAGCTACATAAACAGCAGGACGGGATGCCACTGCATAGTACCAAAGGTCCCAACATTGCCATCAGGATCAAGGACCAGATATTGCAACAGCTTGGGCTTCAAAGGCCCACAGCTCTTCAATATCCTCCCAAATAACCTGCATAGCGTAGATGTCGGCTTTTTCAAAACAAAACTGGATCTTCTTCTGTCAAGAGTTCCGGATGAACCTACCTCAAAGCAAGAAACATAGATGAGGGCAGCAGTATCAAACTCCCTCATCCACCAAATGTCACATACAAGAGGAGGTTTAGTGGAAGTGTAGCAAAGGAAACGGCGGTGCCCCAGCATGACCGCAGTTCTTCGACTGAAAAAAAGTATATACATATGTGTGTGTGTGTTCGCGTGCGTGTAGGTGCGTATGTGTGTATGCATATACGCATGTGTGTTTGTGTACGTGCTTGTGTGCACCTGTGTGTGCTCGTGTGTGTACATGTGTTTGTGTTTCTTCTTCCAAAACTTGGCAACCGGTGTTAGTTTCTTTACGTCCGCCATAGACAACTGACACGAAGTACTAGGAGCCAATATTTGAAACAAGTAAGAGAGTAGAAAGTGTAGAAAAGTGCCAAACAATTCGGCCATTTGGCTGCCCCAAACCAGTCTGGCCAATTGGAATAATAACCGAAGAGATGCAGCATTTTTTTGATGGGCCACACCTAACTAACAATCTCTCTCTCTATCTATCTATCTCTCTCTCTCTCTATCTCCCTCTCTCTCTCTCTATCTCCCTCTCCCTCCTCTTCTCTCTTCTGTAAAAGTTTCGTATAGACACACACCCGGCGGGATATGCAGAAGTACGCTAATGGGTTTGGTGTTGTTAGTGTTTTTAGTAGAAGTGTTGGGGTTCTTTTAGAGTATGATAGTGGTGGTTGTGATTATGGTTGTGGTGGTGCTGGTGCTGGTGGGAATTTTGGCGATGATTGTAGTAGTGATGGTGGCAGTTGTGGTAGTAGTATTAGTGGTGGGTGTGATAAAGGAGGAGGGGCGGTATTGGTGCAGAAGCAGCAACGTTAACAGCAGTAGCTGTCGTACATCCCAGAATGCTTTTAATTGAATCCTTACCAATACTGCTTCGGGTATATCTCTCCCGCAGGCTAATCTTTCTGTGTATATCTGAACACACACGCACACATATACACACACACACACTCACACAAACACACGCCTGTGTATTTATATATATATATATATACTCATATACACAAATGCATATATATATGCATAAATATGCATGTGCATATGCACAGATACATGCGCACGCACATACAAATGCACACATGCAAATGTATATGTGTGTATCGCTAAAAATATATACTTAAGTACACACGTACATACACACACACACACACACACACACACACACACACATGCACACATAGAATGAGGGGTAAAGGGGGGCGAGAGAGCAAGTGGCCATTTGAAGCAATTTATATTCTCATAGGTTTCTTATTATTTTATTTACAATGTATTCATATTGTTGATGTTGTTGTAATTTAGCTTCAGTTCATCTCATGGCCATTCTGATTTTCATATTTTATGACATAGCATCGACTGTTTTCCTCCCTTTTTAAGCCTGTATTTTCAGAGTGATTTGACTGCTATTTCTAGCAGGTCCAACGAACAGCTGAAAACATTCTCATATTGTAGAATGTTGGTTCTGTTCTTTATTCCCAGGTTAGCTCTTCCTGTCATTTTCCCAGGTGCACAGATACTAGGAAGCTCCGGCAATTACAAAGATGTCCCCTTTTAAGGTTCTTGCACTAATGAATCGAATGGTTATAGATATATATTCATAGCAAACGATTTGTTCTGTGACGAAACACAACGGTAATTAGTACATTGACGCTCGAATCTGCCGGAACGTATTCTGTATAAATATGCAAATTGTCGTTTTGATTCTTGCTGTTCACCAGGCGTATAACGATTTAATATCGATCGATGGATATCGGAAGGAAGAAGTAATCAGTTTATTTGTTAAATTTGTAAACAAGAGCCAAACGTTTGTGAGATCTGTTAATCCGGGGTACTTTTGGCTAACAAACGCGTCAAAACAACGGATGTCCCAAAGTCCCTTGCACTAATAAATCGAATTACTTTACAAGTACATTGTTCGACATCAAGGAGAAGTTGTTCTGAGATGAGACATTCAGTAACATATTCAGGGCGAAATCTGCTGGAACGAGTTATGAATGAATAAGCAAGTTATGACGATTTACCGTTTACATACTTTGTGTTGACGGTGTGTACATGTCAATGCGCCATTTTAAATGCAGCATGGTCGTGCATGTCATCATAAAAATAAGAAAAAATACAGTAGAAAGAGTAAAGAAAAAAGTATGAAACAGAAATAAGAAAACTGTGCGAGAAAGTGTAGACGACGAGGCAGGTATTGAAAAGGCGACGAGCTGGTAGAATCGTTAGCACGCCGGACGAAATGCTTAGGGGTGTTTCGCCTGCCGTTACGTTCAAATTTCGCCGAGGTCAACTTTGCCTTTCATCCTTTCGGGGTCGATAAATTAAGTACCAGTTACGCACTGGGGTCGATGTAATCGACTTAATACCTATGTCTGTCCTTATCTGTCCCCTCTATGTTTGGCACCTTGTGGGTAATAAAGAAATAGGTATTGAAAAGGGAGTGTTATGAATAAAACGGAAGAGAAAGGGTGAAAGAGTAAAATGAAAGACCAAAGTTAGAGAACGAACGACGTAGAGAGAAAAAAAAGGAAGTGAAGAAAGAAAAGAGAAAAATATGTAGAGGCCAACGACTTGTGTCTGTGTAATATTGTTGCATTAAAACGGATAGGATTGTTAGACAGAGCAATGTTACAAGTGAATATAGAAAATGT
>NC_043004.1:9759437-9769437 GCF_006345805.1 Octopus sinensis
GATCTAATCGATAAAATAAACCAAGTAATGAAATAAAGTTACGCTTAATCTGATTCCACCAATCATTTTTTAACTGACTTATTCTGATAAAAAGAAACGATCGGTGAAAACAAGCCGGAAATTTCCATTAATTGAAATTAATTAACATAAATTAATATAAGCTCAAGTATGACTGTGTGATTGAGAGACTTGCTTCCCAACCCTGTGGTCTTTGGTACAGTCCTAGCGTGTGGCACCTTAGGCAAGTATCTCTGACTATAGCCCCGGACAACCAAAACCCTGTGAGTGAAAGTCTGTTTGTCCTCCCACACATCACTTGGCAGCAATTATTGGCTTGTTTACAATTCTGTAACCTTTTAAGTACCAGATGTAAGAACAATAGGTACCGGAGTTGATTTGTTCGACTAAAACGCTCTCAACACTGCCCTAGTTCGACTGCAGTCTGGTGAGTGAAACAGCTAAAAAGTAAAAGAAACTGGTAGGAAATGACTTATTCTGATAAAAAGTAGAGAGAAGCAAAACCAGAAATTTTTGCTCATCAAAATAAATCGAAATAAGTTAATATTAAATGCAGTAGGGTATAAATCTGGTCTTGAATAGTGTGGTGATAACTATGGACGTGTTTCGATCTTATTACACTTCATCAGTGAAGCAATCTCACTTGTAGATCTTAATATAGCTCAACAAGTATATTGGATATTTTATGAATGAACACACAAAGATGCCACGAATTACAAGAATGACTGTGAATGATTACTCACGGACTTCTGCTGTATGAAAACTTAAGAGTAAAATGTGTGTTATATTGCTCGAAACATACATATTCATACATATACATATGTACGTGTGTCTAGTGTGTATGTGTGTGTGTGTGTGTGTGTAGGCTCAGTCGAACTGTTACGAAATTCGCTTATAACATTGAAGTCTTGGAAAACACCCCTCTTCATGGCATTGGATCTCTGTATCTTACCTCCTTATCTCGACGAACCCAAGATTTCTAAATGAACTTGCTTAAACAGAAACTACGAGCGATTCCATGAGATGGATTGCAACTGTAATTCAAAGCGCCAGCCTTGTCACATATTGTATCAGAGTGGGTGAGATACGTTTTGGCACAGGCGTTTTGGAGCCGCCTATTTGGCGTCGCTGATTCGACGTTGACTTACTTGACACCAAACATTTTAAAGATTTAGCTTTCCCTAATCATCACTACCCCTCTCTATTTCTCTCTCCCTCTAACTTTCTCTTTGTGTGTGTGTCTGTGTGTATTTAATATACGTGGTGTGTCTGTGTGTATTTAATATATGTGAACATATTTCTATTAATGTGTATGAGGAGAAGGAATATATTTACGTTAATCGTGTTCAGTTAATAAATTGTAATGTCTTTCTTTTTCATCTCTCTCTCTCTCTCTCTCTCTCTTCTCTCTCTCTCTCTCTCTCTCTCTCTCTCTCTCTGCGTCCTCCTTCTCTCCTCTTCCTCTCTCTACTACCTCTCTTACATTTTCTCTATCTCTACGTGTATATTTCTGCACACGGGTGCGTGTGTGTGCATGTGATTGCATCCAGTGCCAAAAAGCACTGTCGTTAAAGCGGACTCAATATCCAGTCAGCCGTGCAAGCACGTCAGCGCCCAATCGTATCGTTCCCCTCACAAGGTTGTTAAAGAATACTCAGTCACTGTGCACGAGTCGGTCGATCCGTCGAACAAATAATAGTACTTTCATCGCTGAAACAGACGGAGGACCCATCTTTGAAGTCTATGCATGTGAGTGCGTGGCATGCATGTGTGTGTGTGTGTGTGTGTTTTGTGTGTGTGTGTACGCGCGCGCGTGCAAGTACGTGTGTGTATGTGCGTGCGTAGGTTATGTAAAGCGTAATGCCAGCTGGTGCTTCAATTGAAAGTGATAAAAAATGATAGAAAATCCTGGAGGTAATGTTGTCAATTGGTTGGATTGATGTAGAGAGTCAGCTCCTTGTGAGTGTGTGTATGTGTGTGTGAGAGAAAACATGTATGCGCATGTATGTGTGCTTGGGTATGTATGTTTGTGTGTGTAGTCTTGTGAGTGAATGTAGGAAGAATTATGTGTTGTGTCTGTATGTGTGTGTGTGTACACCAGCATATACATACATATATATATTATATATATATATATACATATATATATATATATATATATATATATATATATATATATATATATATATATATATATTATATATATATATATAATATATAATATAGGTGATGTATTTGTGTGCGTATTGATGAATAGTTTTCTCTGTGTGTGTTTGTATGTTTATATTGACTGCTTGTCGAAAAAGAAAAGCAATATCACTAACAACAACAACAACAACAACAATAATAATAATAATCAACAATAATACATTTTATTACCTCAAGTGCGATGGATGGTGGAGTGACATTACAAAAATAATAACAATAATAATAATAATAATAATAATAATGATAATAATAATAATAATAATAATAATATAATAATAATAATAATAATAATAATAATAATGTTTTCTAACATAAGAATAATAACCGTTGTTAATGCTGATGAGGATCACAATAACGAGATCAACACCAATATCAATGAGCTTAATCATAAAAAAAAGGGGTTTTATTTCAAAGAAAGCCAAAGAAACTATGAAAAGAAATAAAATGAGTCCCACCCCCACCCACAGCTTCTCCTACGCCCTCTTCTCTCCTTTTTTTTAATTTTTCTCTTTTCCTTTTTTTTTTCTGCTTTTGTTGTTATTTTTGCAAATATAAAACAAGGTGAGGGCAGAGGGCTGGGAACGTCTACCCCCACCAACCATTCTGCCTCCCTACTTACCTACCTGCCGATCTTAAGTGTGTTTGGGAAGGGAGCTTACATGGTGAAACGAATGAACCAGGGCTGAATAATGATGAAGACATCGAATTTAGGAGGGGGGTGGGGGAGGAACGGGTGCTGTTTTAATGAGGTATTTTTTTTTTACCTCAACTGAAAGGAACACCCGTGCAATGTGTATGTGTGTGTGTGTGTAGTTAAATACACTCAAACACACACACACACACACACAAATACACAAACACACACACCTACACATGCATATGTATATGCATGTGGTTTGTGCGAATTATAACTCTAAGTGATAACATATCACTTTCACCTTATACGCTTATTCGGTTTTTCTCTTTCTCTCGTATAATTTCTCACGTTTGTATTATGGATGGTGGGAGGGAGGGAGGGGGAGAGGGAAGGAAGGAAAGAAGGTAGGAGGAATGGGTAGATGGGTGGATGGATGGGTGGATGGATGGATGAACGGATGGATGAATAAATGAATGGTTGGATGGGCGAATGGATACTCTCTTTTACTCTCTTTTACTTGTTTCAGTCATTTGACTGCGGCCATGCTGGAGCACCGCCTTTTAGTCGAGCAAATCGACCCCGGGACTTATTCTTTGTAAGCCCAGTACTTATTCTATCGGTCTCTTTTGCCGAACCGCTAAGTGACGGGGACGTAAACACACCAGGGGGACACACACATATATATATATACATATATACATATATACGACAGGCTTCTTTCAGTTTCCGTCTACCAAATCCACTCACAAGGCATTGGTCGACCCGGGGCTATAGCAGAAGACACTTGCCCAAGGTGCCACGCAGTGGGACTGAACCCGGAACCATGTGGTTGGTTAGCAAGCTACTTACCACACAGCCACTCCTGCACACATGTATGAAAGGATGGGTGGATGGATTTGTGCTTGCGCGTATGTATGGTTGTATGTTCATATGTATATGTGTGTGTGTGTATGTATATTTTCCCCTTTCGTTCTCTTCTTCTCTCCCTGTTTCTCTCTTCATCTATATCTATCTATCCACATACACACACACACACACACACATATGCACACGCACGCACACTTTTTATCTGTTTCAGTCATTTAATTGCGGCCATACTGCAGCACCGCCTTGAAGAACTTTTTTAGTCGAGTGAATCGACTCCAGTACTTATTCTAAGCTTGGTACATATTCTATCGGCTCTTTTGGCCGAACTGGTAAGTTACAGGGACGTAAACAAACCAGCACCAGTTGTCGAGCAGTGGTGGAGGACAAACACGGACCCAAAGACACACACACACACACACACACACACAACACACACACACACACACACACACTCATATACGAAGGGCTTCTTTCACCTTCCATCTACCAAATCCACTCACAAGGTTTTGGTCGGTCAGAGGTTATAGTGGGAGACACTTGCCCAAGGTGCCACGCAGTGGGACTGAATACAGCTTCATGTGTTTGGGAAGCAAGTGTCTATGTATCTATTAGTCTCTCGCAACACTTGCTAAGCAACAGCAGCCAAAAGAAAAAGAAAAACCTTAATTTAGTGCTGAAAAATTAAGAGAACAATGTGTTACGTGCTGGAGGCGAGCTCCTCAGGAAGCACTCTCTTCAAATGATCTCCCATACGACCCCAAATGAGCCGGACAAACACACCTCAAATTAGACCTGGTGGTGAAACGCTTAGCATACCAAAAAACCAAACTGAAGAAAAAAATCTATGCATGGGTATGTTTCTCGAAGACTTGAAGAAAATAGTAACATCGACACGAAGCTTCTCTTGGACTCGTGACTGCTACATCATATCACACTTCGAAGGCTAAGTATTTGCAATCCAAGAACAGGAGATTGCTATTAAATACCTAATAAACAAAAGAGTCAGCGAAAATGTAAATTATGTCATACTAGCAGTATCGCCCGGCGTTGCTCGGGTTTGTAAGGGAAATAACTATATAAGCATTTTTAGAGAGTTACTTCCCTTATATAATAGCAAAAAAAATGCATTAGAAATGGGAAAAAATGATGGTAATTTTTTTTTTAAATCGTAGACTCATCGTAGACGCGCGTTAATACCCAGAAGGGCTCGATATGAATCACGACAATACGATACCCGATTTTGGTTAAACTGCGCCGCAAAATGTGGGAGTAGTTAGGAATCTAAATCGTAGGAGACAAACACAAACTTCCCTTTTATATATAAAGATTACTGTATAAGACATCAGGCATTTGATTAGCAGCTTCCCACAAAATGTCATGAAGGTACGACCTCCCTATGCGATACGACTTTGTCGCGAAAACAAAACACAATAACATCAGGAAAAAAGACTCTCCTGAAATGAATATGGAGAATTCTCCTGTTCTTGAATACGTACAGAAATATCAGCACAAGGTGGAATATTACCATCAAAACTTTTGCCAAGTGTAAGCATGGCAGTCTGTGTGTTATTGTTTGGGCCAGACAAGAAAGAGAATATGCTGTCATAGAGTTCAGCTGTCCTATTGATGTGAATAAAAGGGTAAAGACCCCCTTGGGTCATGAATGACCATGGGATTGCACCTAGAAAGTTACCCTCCTAGACACAAGTCCGGGCAAGGTTGTTTATGGAAGACCAGCAGTCGCCCATGCATACCAGCCTCCCCTCTCCACGCCACCAGTGTTATCCAAGGGAAAGACAAAGGTCGATACAGCTTGGCACCAGTGACGTCGCAACTCATTTCTACAGCTGAGTGAACTGGAGCAACGTGAAATAAAGTGCCTTGCTCAAGAACACAACACACAGCCCGGTCCGGGATTCGAGCTCACAACCTCACGATCGTAAGCTCGACGCTCTAACCACTGAGCCATGCGCCTTCACTATTGATGTGAATACCGCTTAGAAAATCAAAGAGAAAGAAGATAACTATGGACAACTGTTTCCAAACCTCCAGCTTCTATTTCCCGATTAAAAATTTTCATTTATCCCAATAATAAATCGGTGCATTTGGTTTTGTAATTGTCTAACTGTTCTAACTATCAGGCTGGATAAGCTTGGATTTTCATAAAAAGAAATCAACCAACAGACTCGTACATAACAATACAGTTTGTAAGCGGCACAATAAAACTATGCAAGTCCTTTCTCGGATTTAAAATCTGACTTTATTTTCGTTACCTACCTTCAAATGATGGAGCTTTGTAACTTTGTTAGAAACGAGCTCCTTCTTCAAACGAAGAATTTAAATGGTTAAAAACAGAAAAGAACATACATACATACACACATACATACATACATACATACATACATACATACATACATGCATACATACATACACACACACACACATACATACATACATACATACATACATACATACATGCATATATACATACATGCATACATACATACACACATACAGACATACATGCATACATACATACATACATACATACATACATACATACATACATACATACATACATAATACATACATACATACATACATACATACATACATACATACATACATACATACATACATACATACATACATACATACATACATACATACATATACTTGGGTGTATGCATCAACAGGTCAACCAACACACCAACTCAACCACGTATTATGAACACCGGGAACTCTCTTAACTCAAAATGTCTTGTCTCTTTGTCAGCAACCCACTGGAACTATCTCAAGAAGAACTTAAATAAAACTCAAAGTAAAATCATACATACGCACATGCATACATACATACATACATACATACATGCATACATACATACATACATACATACATACATACATACATACATACATACATACATACATACATACATATGTAGTGACCCGAGAATATTACACCAGAATTAGGAAAATATGCAGTACCAAGTGTTGATACCAACATTTGGGATACTTGATTGATCTGCAGAGGAAATCCACTCCATAGATATCAAAACCCGCAAAATCCTGACAACAACTTGGAACTTCCACAGAAACTGTGATGTTGACAGGCTCTACCTAAGAAGAAATGAATGTGGTAGAGGCCTGAGATCAGTACAGACGGCCTTCGAATGCTGTGTGGTATCACTCAGGCAGCGCCTGCTAAACAAGAGCAGCAAAAATAATTATATCAATGCAGTCCTGAAAAATGAAGTGAGCAATATTGTACGAGTTGGCAGTGAACACATCAAGAAAAACTCTTCCTGATGATCTTCTATACAACCCCAAAATAGCTGCTTTCCTCACAGAAGACCTGGATGGAAAGCACTCAGCATACAACAAAAAAAGACCATGCATCGGCATGTTGACCGGAAGCTTGAAGACGACAGTAGAATTGACACGAAGATCAGCCTCTCTTGGACACAATATCACTGCATCACATCACACTTTGAAGTCTACCCGTCTGCAATCCATGAACAGGAGATTGCCACAAAGTGCCTGGTGAGCAAGAGAGACAGTGACACTCTTGTAATTTCATGGTGCAACCGAATGTGTAGGCTATGTCATGTTTTTGTGGAAGACATTACGCATGTGATTAGCAGCTGTCCTAAAATGTCGTCACAGCACTACCTCCCTATGCAGCACCATGTTGTTGCTAAATCAATTTACAATGCCATCCGCAAAAAAAAAATACTGTCCTTAAAGAAACTTAGAAAATCACTCTGTTATGGAATACATTCAAAAACACCAACTCAAAGAATAGTGGTGGAATATTCCCATCAAGACTTCTGTCAAATATAAGCATAACAGGCTGGATGTTGTTGTTTGGGACAGAGGGCAAATGCATGTACCATCATAGAGGTTAGCTGCCTGGCAGATATAAATATCTCTTTGAAAATCAAAGAAAATGAGGATATCTACGGACAACTGCTTCGAAACCTCCAGCTGCTATATCCAGACTATGAATTCCGATTCATTCCAATAATAATTGAATCACTAGGTTTTGTTAGTAAATGCTTAAAGGAGAATCTGGATAAACTGGGATTTTCAGAAAGAGAAACCGACCAGCTGATTCGTACATGTCTAAACTGTGAGTGGAACAGTAAAAATATGCAAGACTTCTCAAGTTCCAAATGTGAATTTGTCTATGTTAACAACTACATCTCAAAGATGGAGCCATGTATCTTTGTTGGAAACGGGCTCCGTCCTCAGTAGAAAATTTATAATAATTATAAAATAGAAGAGACACATAAATACATATATTTCTTTACTACCCACAAGGGGCTAAACACAGAGGGGACAAACAAGGACAGACACACGGATTAAGTCGATTACATCGACCCCAGTGCGTAACTGGTACTTATTTAATCGACCCCGAAAGGATGAAAGGCAAAGTCGACCTCGGCGGAATTTGAACTCAGAACGTAACGGCAGACGAAATACCGCTAAGCATTTCGCCCGGCGCGCTAACATTTCTGCTAGCTATACATACATACATACATACATACATACATACATACATACATACATACATACATACATACATACATACATTCGCACACACATAATGTAAGTAGAAAAAGCAGCATGAAAATCTGCAACACTACAGATTAGTATCAACTGTTTAACCCACGCCACCCCTGATCATATCTGTGGACAAAGACATTTCCGTTTTGACGTTTCCGTCTATTGTGCAGATGCAGTATAAAAATATTCTAGTGAGTGATTTCAGTTATGTTTAGCTGCTATTTCTAGGCATCACGTAGAAGTATTTTATAAACTTTGCAAGACATTAAGAATTCCTTGGGTTTTTAGAGTGGATTTGTGTAAGTTTGTAGCGCAAGTAATTTTCTAATGGCGGTCATTCTTGGTCGAGGAAATATGATTCGCCTGCTACATTCCAGAAATGACCATCCTGTCTTATTTTATTAAGAAATAGTTCATCCTTTATATTTGCCAAGATTACAAATCGACATGGTGGTACTTAAAGAAAATTTGGTTGCATCTTCTCGCATTCTTGGAAGACGGGCGACTGCGTAGAGACTTTCTCAGTGACTCGTCCATGTTCTGGTTGTTGTTGTTGTTGCGGTCACTGACGTGGAGGTTAGGTGTTCATGTTAATGCTATTGTTATATAACCCCACGTTAGTCCTAAGCAAGTTAGTCTACGTTCAAAGGTGTCCAAGTTGTGCTTGCCCAATTTTGTTCAGACATTTGACATAAGACTACAGGTGGAACAAAGGTTAATCACTCGTAGTAAGTCGAGCGACATTGGTTCACTGTTATAACAGTCACCGCATTTTCAGTTCTATTGTTCT
Organism: Octopus sinensis; assembly: GCF_006345805.1. Classification (NCBI taxonomy): domain Eukaryota; kingdom Metazoa; phylum Mollusca; class Cephalopoda; order Octopoda; family Octopodidae; genus Octopus; species Octopus sinensis. The sequence goes on from NC_043004.1 coordinate 9,768,527, forward strand.
ATGAGTGAACTGGTGTGGGCGTCTTTCATGCGACATGTCTTTCCGTAGCTCATCTCATTGACAAGGCTGCTGTCATGGCTCAAACGTAGACCAAGGTTGGGCGTTTGGCATCTAGAATCTTGCCAGGCACTGACTACATTGTACCAGCTTCCCAAAACCGTTTGCGGGGAAACAACCCAAGATTTCTATAGGGGGCGCTAGTTGAGGGTATGAGTGATGATGACCCTGGATCGGATCTAGGCATCGACGTTAACAGTCTGAGTAGTCTCTTCCAGAGGACCTTCGGGTCGAAGATCATGGACAATTTCCAAAAGTCTTTGGTATGGCAGCGATACAGAAGGGTATTGCCAGTTCGAGACAATCTTCAGGTATGGAAGTGCCAACAGCCGAACGTGCTCGAGAGGCTTGCAGGGGAATGAAACCGTCCTGGATGCAATAATTCCGTGCCCGTGTATTAGAGAATTGTGGGATTGTGTGGAGCAGCTGTTGTCGTATGTAAGACGAATCCAGCTGCCTGCCGAATGTCGAGTGAAGATCGACGCACCACCTTCCCTTAGGAGAGAAGAAAGGCAGATCATTCTCTGCTTAGTGGCTGTGGCAAAAGTGGCTGTGTGGTGGACCCGTCTGAAACATTTGAGGACAGGAACTTTGTTATCTGGCCAAGCCCTTATCAGTTCTTCAAACATCATTTGAAGAGGAAGATGAGGGTAGAGAGGAAGATGAGGGTAGAGAGGGAGGTGCTGCCTTCCAATGTGTTTATCAAAAGGTAGTCAACAGTGACAAAACAGGGGGGACTGGATGGATCTAATCTGGAAATGCTTTTCTAAGCTGGAGGAAAGAAACTAGAAGAGGGCATTTTGTCGTGCCTTGAGGATCGCAGAGTAATTTGGGATCTTTGTGAGGGAATTACT
>NC_043004.1:9776937-9806937 GCF_006345805.1 Octopus sinensis
ATGGACAGATTTTCCACTCTATGTGTACGTTTCGGACTCACAATTAGTCTTGGGGAAACCAAAGTAATGTTTACTCGTGCACCAGGATAAGCATTTTTGCGTTGGAAGGTTAGAAGTCATTGACACCTTTGTTTACTTTGGTAACACACCGTCAAGAGATTGTGGTCGTGATGCAGAGATTTTCTATCGAATAAGGGAGGGAAGTGTTGCATTTGGAAAGGTGGAAAAGCGAGTAAGGGCAGATAGAGGTATTTCCTTGCAGACAAAAATCAGTGTCTAGAAAACGTGTGTATTGGCTGCACTTCTTTATTCGAGTGAGTCGTGGATCACTTACATGCTTCCTATGAAAATGCTGGAGAGATTTCATCAAAAGTGCCCCCAAGTGGGATTGTTTCATAACAGATACAGATGTTTTGCGCATGGCACGTTGTAGATCAATTGAACAACATGTCATCTTGGTTCAAATGAGATGGACTGGACATGTTATTAGAATGAAAGGCGAGCGTTTGCCAAAGTGTCTTCTTTGTGGTGAGCTCAACTTTAGTAAGCGACCAAAGCATAAGCCGAGGAAAATGTATAAAGACTGTGTGAAGAAAAACCTGAAGAAATTAGATATGAACAGAAATGATTGGGAAAATGATGTTCTAGATCGGAAGAGTAGAAGAGTGCTGTTGCAACGCCTTGGACAAAAAGACGGTTCAGCCCTCTGAGCTTCTCACAGAGGAAGAATTGGAACTTATATCAACAGTGAATATTGGGTATGTATTATGTGATCGTGTTCTGGTGTCAAAAGCAGGACACGCGAACCATATGTAACCATATGAAGATCGAAATTCCCAGGTCGGTAATAAACTTGAACACCAACCACCTCTTACGACTTGTGTCATGTGTCACAAAACTTGTAAGACAATATCTGGAATTAAGACATATTCTGGTTCGCAAAAACATTTCTTCAGATTTCACAGGACAAAGATAAAGAAGAAACTTGAATGATATCTGTCACTTGTGTCTTAAACCCAGTCAGTCATCTGAGGGCTGATCAATGGGGTGATTATGCCGTGTGATGGGGCGTAGTGTGCATGTTGACGAGACGGCTATCATCTATCAAGATGAAACAATCATCATGTATGTACTATATATGTATGTTTGCATATATGTATGCATCTATACACATACATATATATATGTACATATTTCATATATTGTGTGTGTTTGTATGTGTATGTATGTATGTATGTATATATAGTATATCTATATATATATATATATATATATATATATATATATAAATACCTACATACATACATACATACATGCACATACATGCATACATAGATACATGCATGCATACATTCATGCATATATACATACAACATATATACATACATACATACACACACACATACATACATACATACATACATACATACATACAGTTCAAATTTACAGGAAACAAAAGTTGATGTCAGGTGTAGGAACAAAAAGCAGGTCTATTAGTTTAAAGCTCGGGGAAAATGGAAAAGTATTTTACGTTTCGAGCCTACGCTCTGCGACAGAAAGGATTAAGAGGGAAAAATGGATAGAGAATGAAAAACAAAAACAGAGAGAAAAAAGCGCAGGATTCAATGGTCCAACATGGCGAGATGACTGGAAAAAACAAGTTGAATGAAAGTGAGTTAATAATACTAATAATAATAACGGTAAAGGTAATGGTCACCCCAACGAACGAAGGTGCGCAAGCGCGTGTGCGTATGTGAAAATGGTGTGTGTGAGTGTGTATCTGTGAATGGGGTCGAGTGAGCCTAATGTGTGTGTGTATGTATGCGTGTATATGTTGTGTGAAGCAGTTGATGCGTGTTTGTTCAGATGGTGTGTTCTCGTGTGTATGTATGTGTGTCTGTGTCGAAGTGCGTATGTATATAGTGTATGTTTATGGGTGAAAGTTATCTTTATCTGTGCGTGTTGCGTGTATTTTTGCGTGTTGTGTGTGTGTATATATATATATTGTCTGTGTTCAGCTATTGTGTGCATGTGTTGATGTAGGAGTGGGCATGATGGTGTGTGGTGTCTGTACTGAGTTAAATAGTATGGGGGTGGATAATGGCGTGTGGTTTGCGGTTTGGGTGCTAAGAAGTGTTCGGTACTAGTGTGTGTGAAGTGAGAAGGTGTTTGTTGGTGTGTGTGTGTGTGTGTGTAATGATGTGTGAAGTGAGTAATGAATTGAACAGTGTGTATGGGTGTTTGTATAGTGGTGTGTGTGTGGAGGGGGTAGTTAGATGTCGAAGGTTCAAATTGGAAAATGAAAAAGACAATCAGCTAGCAATCCTGGGTGTATTAATAACACGCTCAACGCATGGGTTCAGGACATCTGTACACCGCAAGCCAAACTTCAGTGGACCTCAACTTCAATTCCCACCATCCACACAGTGTAAAGAGGGGGATTGTTCAGTGCCTAAAACATCGAACAAAGCATATAATTAGTGATCCTGATACACACCATGAAGAAATGATCAAGCTAAGTAACAATCTATTAAGCAACAACGACCCAAAAAAATATACTATCCACTCCAATTAGGAAGAGGAGAGTGGATGAAACCCATAAATTGACCACAGTCTGTCTACCCTATGTGAAAGGCCTCTCGGAAAAGATACAAAATATATGACATTAGGACAGTATTCAAGAGTAATGCAACACTTCGCAAGTATCTCCTTCGAGTAAAACCACCATTAGAAGAGAACATGACCAAAGACTGCATGTACTCCATCCCATGCAGTTCTGATAGGTTATACAAAGGTGAAACATGCCGCCCATTCATAATAATGTTAGAGGGACATCGTAAAGCAGTGATACGAGGAGATGTTGAAAAATCGGGTATAGCTGATCATGTATGGAAAAAACGGAAACCACCTTCCCCTGTGAGATGAAGTTAAAATAATATAATTAGGAGTACGGAATGGAGAGCTTTGTGCGGGTAGGGTGGTAGGAGTATGAGTGAATGTATTTGTAGTGGATGAAGGTGGTGAGAGTGGAATGGTGTATGCTGACAGAAATGTCGAGAAATTCGACGGAAGAGTTAGAAATAGAGTAGGAGAATTCGAAGGCAGGATGGAAGGATTAGACAAAAGAGAGGAAAGAGTTCAGATGTTCGTGAGAAACTAAGTTACGCCGATACAGACATCGACATAACTAGCGTATAGCTCGGGAGTAGGACCAGTGAATAGTGAGAATATTTCGGCCCCAACATGGCCAACGAACAGGTTCGCATAGTTTGGGCCCATTCACGTTCCTATGGCCACTCCCGAGTATGTTGGTAAAACTTGCCCGCGAACGAGAAGCAGTTGAGAGAGAGGGCAAGTTCGGCAGACGAAGAAGTGTGAAGTTGTCAGGTTGAGGAGCGTGCCGAAGGTCAAGGAAGTGTTTAAGTGCCAGAGGGCCTTCATTGTGTAGGACCACCGTATACAGAGACTTAATGTCGAAAGTGAACAGAAGTTGTGAGGGGCCAGAAGGGAAGGAGAAAGATTTAAACAGATGGAGAGAATGACGAGTTTCATGAATGTGTGAGCGGAGAGAAGCCACCAGGAAGGCAAGGACACAGTCGAGGTATTTGGAGACCATTTCAGTGGGGCAGTTGCAGGCGGAGACGATGGGGCAGCTAGGGTTGTTGGGCTTGTGAATTTTGGGAAGAAAGTAAATATTGGGGGTGCGTGGGGTACGGACACTGAAGTTGGAGGCGGTGGGGGAGACAGGAAAAGGAAATGAGGTCATGAATAGTGGAGTCCGTTGTTTGTTCGGCGTGGGGTTGGAAGGCAGAGGGCTGTAGAAGAAAGTGTCTTGAAGTTGATGGAAAGTTACAGACCTGTGAAGGTCTACGTTCCACAAAACTACAGCTCCACCCTAGTAGGCTGGTTTGATGACGATACTCTTGCGACGTCGGAGATATCGAAGGGCCGAGAGATCAGCTGGGGGAATGTTGAGATGCCGGAAACGCCTGCGAAGTATATATATATATATATGCATGTATGTATGTATGTATGTATGTATGTATGTATGTATATAATAATAATAATAATAATAATAATAATAATTTGAAAGAAGAAAAAAAGTAATAATAATAATAATAATAATAATAATAATAATAATGTATGTATGTATGTGTATGTATGTATGTATATGTATGTATGTATGTATATATGTATGTATGTATGTATATATGTATGTATGTATAGGTCAGGTCAGATGTGGCAGAAAAGAGGAAGCATTGTACCGCACGGTGAGAGGTAGTTGCTTGTGTTCGGGATTTGGCCAGGATCTCATTCAGTTCCTACTCCTGCATTTATCCCACTTATTTACTACACAGATGCTGCAGAGTATGACAGCAGCTAAACCTTGCTTCGTGGTTTCGACTGACCTGCTAAACTATGTGAGTGAACCTAAGGGTTATACCTGAGGGTGGGAATGAAACCTGGAATGGTAGAGATTGCTAAAGAGCCAAACAGGTCAACAGCCGTGATTGTGAGGTATTCCATAAGACAGGGTGAGTCAAGACACAGAATTCAACATCAGCCAGTCATGAAACGGCAGTTCCATCACATATTATCCCAAAGAAAAGCCAATGGCGACTTAAAACAGAAGTAGCGAGCATTGGCAAGCCGATGTTTTGAAAGAGGGAGAGTGCCTGGCTGGTTGGCTACAAAAGTAGTAAGATCAAAACAACAACAACAAAAGCAGCGACAACAACACCACTAACAGCAACAACAGCGACATGCAACCGCGCACACACACATACATACATACATACATACATACATACATACTACATACATACATACATACATACATACATACATACATACATACATATACATGTGTATATGTATTATATCATTCGCCTCGTTCAGTTCTGTTCATCCATCTGTAGTCTATATTTTACCATTAGTATATAATTTATAAATACACGTGTGTGTGTCTGTGTGTGAGCATGTGTGTCTACGCTTGTTTGTGCATGTTAGAAACGGAATAACTTTTAACAGATAATATTATATCATAGATTACACACACACACACACACACACACATGACTACCTATACATATGCATAAACATATAAAGATATATATATATATAATATATGTGTGTGCATACATATATTTATATGTATAAATAATGTGCGTATGTGTGTGTATACATATTCATATACATATAGATGCATGTATATGTAACATACATACATGTAGAGAGAGTGTGAGAGAGAAAGAGAGAAATAGGTAGATAGATAGGTAGATAGATAGATAGATAGATAGATAGATAGATAGATAGATAGATAGATAGATAGATAGATAGATAGATAGATAGATAGATAGATAGATAGATAGATAGATCAAGGTGTCAATGTTTGTCAGTTAATCAGTGCTTCTGTTTCGTTTACAGATCTCAGTCTTATATTTGTTCTTTAATTTTTTTTAAACCAAATCTAACATTTATATCACAACTCGCTTTCTTTGTCCATCTTGTTTGTTAGGTTTTATGAGCCAAGTCATCAAAACCACTCGTTTGTTTATTTTCTCTATCAAATCAGTGTATACACTTGTTTATTTAAAATAATCCTCTTGTTTTCACTGCTTATTGCATCGTAATAGATGCTAAGAGTAGAAATAATTGCAGCGAGTTATGCATTTCCGCCTAGTTGCCTCATAACAAATGGCGATATCGGCAAGAATAAGAACACAGAATTCTTCCCGATAGAGCGCGCAAGAGGAGATAAATTATTGTAGAAGCTTATGTTTATTAACTGTGAGCTTATAATTTGATGTTCTGCGTGGGGGGAGGGGGTGTCTCTCTCTATATCTTTTGGTTGTTGTTTTTCTTCCTGTCATCTTCGCTGCTGCTCCTTCCACTCTTATTGTTGTTGCAGAATATATTTTTCATTTGTTGAAGATTTCTTCTCTTAATTCTATTTTTATTACATTTTTACCACCCAACATGTTTAGATACCAGCGAACTGCATTTTCACTAAGTTACGTAAATAGTAGTTGACGTAGTATTTTTGAAAGTAGTAGTAGTAGTAGTAGTAGTAGTAGTAGTAGTAGTTAGTAGTAGTAGTAGTGATGGTGGTGGTGGTGGTGGTGGTAGTAGTAGTAGTAGTAGTAGTAGTAGCAGCAGCAGCAGCAGTAGTAGTAGTAGTAGTAGTAGTAGTAGTAGTAGTTCACCAACATTAGCAGCAGCAGCTACGTATTAGTGTAAGCATGAATCATGGCTCATCCCAAATTCTGGTTCTTTCTCTTTCTCTCTATTTCTCTTTCTTTCTTTCTTTCTTGCTTTCTCTCTCTCTTTCTTTGTCTTTCTCCCACCCTCTCTGTGTTTCTCCACGACTATGTTCAAGTTCAATCTTTTTAATTTTATATTTTTCATATTTTCATATCCGCTTTTTACAATGTATATGTAATTAAACACACACACACACACACATATCTATGTAGGTATATATAATATATTAATTATATCTATTTAGCTCTCCTCTCTCTCTCTCTCTCTCTCTCTTTATATATATATATATATATATATATATATATATATTTAGTTGAAATTTATAGAAAAACAAAAGACGAAGACTGGTGTATGAACAAAAGGCAAGTGTATTAGTTTGACGCTCGGGAAAGTGAGAAAGTATTTTATGTTTCGAGCCTACGCTCTTCAACAGAAAAGAATATAAGAGAGAGTAAACAGACAGAGAGTGAGAAAAACTTTAAGATTTCAGCGGTCCAGCATGGCGAATAACTGGGGGGAAAAGAGATTGAAAGAAAGGGAGATAATAATAGAAAAAAGAGGTTGAATGAAGCGGAGATATATAGTGCTTGTGATCTCAACAAGAGGCTGGGAGGTGGATTTAGGGAAGAAACTGTGTATCACGCAGGTTATGGGCTCGTTTGAAGGAGGGAGGAGTAAGTTGAGGAAGATGTGAGAGGTAGAGGGATCGGACTGGAGTCGCCGAAAGGCTCGGAGAATGGTGCGTTGGAGGGGCAGGGTGGAGCGGTGGTAGGTGAGGGGAAACGCAAGACGGAAAACGGCGGGGTATGTACGAGGAGAAAGTGCAGAGCCACGGTCCATAGATCATGCCCTGGCAAGGGCAGCGTGGATAGTGGTGAGAGGATATCCTCGTAGGATGAAGTGGTGAGCCATGAGTTTGTACTGAATCTCAAAGTCATGGTTGTCATTGCAGAGCCTGCATATACGGAGGAATTGGGAGTAGGGGATGGAGAGCTTTGTGTGGGTAGAGTGGGAAGAGGAGAAGTTAAGATATGGGTGTTTGTTTGTAGTGGATGGAGGTAGGGAAAGCGAAGTGATGTATGCTGACAGAAATGTCGAGAAATTCGAAAGAAGAGTTAGAAATTAAGCAGGAGAATTCGAATGCAGGATGGAAGGATTGGACAAAAGAGAGGAAGGAGTCTTGTTGTTCGCAGGAGAGGGATATCATCCGATACAGACATCGACATAACGACCGTATAGTTCGGGAGTAGGACCAGTGAATTGGTCAACGAAGCCAACGAACAGGTTCGCATAGTTGAGGCCCATTCTCGTTCCCATGGCCACCCCCGAGACATATGGGCAAAAAATCCCCCACAAACGAGAAGCTGTTGAGGGAGAGAACAAGTTAGACCAGACGGAGAAGTGTGGAGGTGTCAGGTTGGGGTTGGGATCACCGTATATAAACTCTTGATATCAAAAATGAAAAGAAATTTAGAGGGGCCAGAAGGGAAGGAGAAAGCGTTGAAGAGACGGAGAGCAAGGTTAGTGTTGTGGATATGGGAGGGGAGGGCGCATGGCTCAGTGGTTAGAGCATCAGGATCACAATCATGAGGTAGTCAGTTCGATTCTCAGACCGGATTACGTGTTGTGTTCTTGAGCAAGACACTATTTCACGTTGCTCCAGTTCACTCAGCTGTAGGAATGAGTTGCGACGTCACTGGTGCCAAGCTGTATCGGCCCTTTTGTCTTTCCTTTGGATAACATCGGTGGCGTTGAGATTGGAGGCTGGTATGCATGGTTGACAGCTGGTCTTCCATAAAACAACCCTCCAAGGTGCAATCCCATAGTGATTCATGACTGAAGAGTCTTTACCAGTCAGTATGCATATATGTGTATATGTATATACATATATACATACATGATTATATACGTACATACATACACGCGTACATGCATTCATAATATGCTAGTGTGTTTGTTTCTGTGCAAACCCACACAAACACTATGTTCACACACATGCACACACACACACATACACACACACACACACACACACACACACACATACATGCACACACCAATTAAAAAGGTTGTCAGATCATGGTAATAATAGCAGCACTGAGAATAAGACGGTGTGTAACTAAAAGTTTATGCAAAAATGTGCGTGTGTGCACGCTCGCGAATGCACGTGTTGTAGTTTACTTCACATATGTATATACATATATATATATATTACACACACACACCACACACACACACACACACACACACACACACACGCACACACACACACACACAAATGTGCGTGTGTGTGTCTATACATCCTGTCGTCTTTCTCATTCCAGATGGTAAAACCTGTTGCTATTTCTAATTCATGTCCTCGTTTATAGCTTCTATGATTCTACAGCAGTTTTCAAATTTTCAACATTTTGGACAAATTCTGATTTGAAATGCGTCATATTAGTCAGTTTTACTTTTATTGTTTGTGATATGTTGTTTATCGACTAATTTGTGAGCAAAGTCGACTTCAACAGCAATTCGAATTGGCCAACGGTTTTCAGTACTAAGTTTGTATAATATATGCAAATATCGTATACTCTCTCTCTCTCTCTCTCTCTCTATATATATATATATATATATATATATATGTATGTATGTATGTATGTATGTATGTATGTATGTATGTATGTATGTATGTATGTATGTATATATTTGTGTGTTTGTGTCTGTGAGTCTGTGATTGTCTCCCTACCATCACTGGATAACCGATGCTGGTTTGTTTAAGTCCCCGTAACCTAGTGACAGTATATTTTGCGCCTAAAATGTAGCCTGACACGGTTGAGTGAACATGTCCAGTTACAGTCAAGGCACTCCAAATTTAATCTGTCTGGTTGGAGAGTGGACAGGAGTCGTTTGCGTGTTGTCCAGTGGCTAAAGTTTAGGTTGTCTGCTCTGTAGATTCCTCATGTTATGTATGTTTGTAAATATATATATGTACGAGGGGAAATCATAAATTATCCGCACTTTCGCCATAACATATCTGCATTATTTTCACACTGCCTTCTGCGTATGCTTGGTTATAGTTGGTACTACTGTGGTCATGTAATCGAAGTTTTTTTTTCTTTCTGGCTTTACAGTGCAAGCATGTCCGCTCTTCTTGGAATGTGCACCAAATGCGAACAAAGAGCTGTGATCTGGTTTCTAGCTCGTTCTCTGCATCTCAGTCATAGCTCTGCCTATCAAATCATCCACGATGAGCTCGGCTCCCATAAAGTCTGTGCAAGATGGGTGCCAAGAGAGCTTACTGCAGAGCACAAGTGCAAACGTTTTGAGGTCTGTCAACCTCTATTCGATCGCTACAACAATGAGGGAGAGGAAGTTTTGAGCCGAATAGTCAGAGGAGATGAAACGTGGGTCCATCTTTATGAGGCAGAATATAAAAGACAGAGTATGGAGTGGAAGCATCCTGGTGATGCTAACCTTTTAGGGGGACTCAAAAGAGCCTATACTGGAAGGCTACTTGGAAAAGGGGTGTAAAATCAACAATACAAGATATAGTACTTTGCTGGCAACAAACTCAAGCCAGCAATTCGCAACAAACGCCAAAGCTAATTGTTGAAGAAAGTTTTGTTGTTGCATAACAATGTACACCAACACAAGGCCGCTCTGATCGTCGAAACTATTAGCCAATTGGGTTTTGAGGTGCTGGAACACCCTGTCTACAGCCCAGATCCGTTGTACCAAGTGCATCGAAAAGGAAGGAGACTATAAAGAAAAATGACGTACTTGTTTATCCCTTGCTTTTATATAAATACATTGGAAAAACAGGAGTGTGTACAATTTTTGACTCTACCTCGTATATATATATATATATATATATATATATATATACTATTTTACTCTTTTACTTGTTTCAGTCATTTGACTGCGGCCATGCTGAAGCACTGCCTTTAATTGAAGAAATTGATCCCAGGACTTATTCTTCTTTGTAAGCCTAGTACTTATTCTAACATAACCACGAAGCTAGATATTTGAGAAGTGGGGTCAGACAATTAAATCAACCTGTTCTCAACTGGAATTTTATATTATTTTATCGACCATGCAACGATAAAAGGCAGTGTTCGAAGTCAACGTAAAGGACTGTAATTAGTGGAAGATTGTCTGACGCTCTGACTCTTTTGTCGTTCAAATAATTGTTTCGTAATGCAAAGAACAAGGCCACAGATTTGTGTGGAGGTGGTTTGCAGATAAACTGACTTTAGTACCTGATTAGTACGTTATTTCATTGACCCTGAAGTATAGAAGATAAAGTTGACTTCAGCTGTATTTGAACTCGGAATTCAAAAGAATGGAACAAATAACACAAGGCATTATGCCCGACGCTCTGACCGTTCTGCTATTCCAATGATAATAATAAATACCCCGTGTATATGTGTGTGTGTGTGTGTGTGTGTGTGTATGTGCGTGTGTGTGTGTGTGTGTGTGTGTGTGTGTGTGCGTGCCTCTCTGAGTGTGTACGTGTGTTCGGGCACCTCTGTATGCATTTGTGTGTGTATGTAAGAGTGTGTGTGCGTGTATATCCATGTGAGTGCGCAAGTGTGTGTGTGTGCCTGCACCTACGCATGTGTGTGTGTGTGTGCTAACGTAAGTCGTTTGTGAGTCTAGTGCTTGTTTAGTTGCCAACTTGAGGTTTACATATTTCCAATGAATGAGTGAACGCATAAACGTTTGTGATTTTTATTCACTGTTGCGTACAGAGTTGCGTATTTCTGGAATGGTATGTTGATAGAGCGAGGTGGGTGGGGGAAGCAGTAAGGGAGACGATGAATGTCAATTAGACAGAAGAATTAGGCAAAGGAATTGGTGTTTAACGAAGACTAAAATGACGATGAATGAATGAATGGATTGTTGCTGTTGTTATTTAGTCCTAGGCCAGATCTAACTGAAAATAGCTATGATCAGTAGCCTTCCAGTTGTGACCATTTGGTTCTTCTCTTGGATATTGGAATCGGGAAACACATTTTCCAATGCCTCCTATTTCTGAAGACGGCATGGTATAATTTAAGGAGCTATTGGCTGCTATTTCTTGCAAAGCGTGCGATCGTGTAGAGGCCATGTTGTTGACTACTGAATTAAGTAAATGGACAAAAGTGCGTGTAAAACAAAAGACTTTTGGGTATTTGTCGAGACCGTAGATTCGTGACGAAAATATCGGTGGAGTCGTAATGTGAAGGCGTTTTTCTTGGCATTCATTGCACACGATTTCGAGTGAAAAGAAAAGAGTGAACAATATCCGGACTGTGAATTAGAATCACAAATAGTTTCGAATGCATCTTGGAAAGACCTGATTGAGGGCGACACCGTTCTGCTAAAGTTTAACATGAAACACTTATGTCACCCCCAGTAATACTGCCAGATCAAGGATTTTAGGATGTTGTCAATGGATTTCGGGTTGAAAGTCCTACAGAATTCAGAATCTATCCCAATCGTCACTCCTGAACATAAGTTTTCTTTCTCATCATTACATTTCAACAGAATGCAAGAGTCACTGTGCCATCGACATCACTGTACAACAAGTAAAGAACTGTGAGATAACATTCCAAATTGCAGGTGAAAAGTCTTTCACTCTCTCATCTCAGAGCACCTGCCTTTGCTGCCACCCATTGTGTTTTGCATTGAGGAATTGTGATCGTTACTTTTGCTGCAAACACATTGGAAGTGATGTCTTTTATAGTCGTCTCAGTTGCTCACTTGTCCCACGTCTAACCAATCGTTCTCTATCGTTGTTGTCTTTTTTAGCTATACTCTAATCTATTAGCTATACTCTAACGGCTCTCTTTAAATAAACACGCCCCCAGCTGTTAACGATATCCCCCACCCCACCTCTTTCTCGCTAATTTAGTTACTGTAAGCTTTTCGCACTGCGAATAACAGGACCAGCTTGGAGAAACCAGTCCCCGATCTTGATTGATTGATCACGTTACAATTTAAGGTCGTTAATGCCTTACTGATTTTGGCTGACAAGACCAAACGATGTCGAAACGCTGTGTGTCCTCGTCTCCCTTGCACTAATGATTCAAATGTGTTATTAAACAAAGCATGTTCGTCATAAAGGAGTTGTTCTCTTGTGATGGGAACACAACAGTGATTGGCATATCCCCCGTTCGAATACACCTGAATATATTAAGAATAATTATATAAGTCATATTTTAGTTTCTCGCTGTTCCACGGCGATTTGTTTTGTCAATAATCCTACTTTCAAACATTTCGATTCCGTGCTGCTCTCCGCCATCACTATTCGGTTCGTTTGATCTGCTCTTTACGAGCTGCTGTTATTCCACCGCCGCTATTTCGTTTGTTTCTCGATCGCTGACATCCAGGTCAATCATTTCAACCACTTTACCGGTTCTGCTGGCATATTTCACCATTATTTCATTTGACGCTCCACTGATTCTGCAGTCATCCACCACCTTGGATGAACTGAGTTCGAATTGTTTGTATATTTGTGTTTTTATTTGTCCAACAGTAAACAGACTTTTATTTAAGATAAACTGTCGATGGAGTGTTGTTGGGGGAGGTCGGTTTGGGGTGGAAAAGGCGACCAGCTATCAGTAAAAGTTTTCCAGTCTAAAGAGGGTGTTGTGTTTCTTGAAACAACATGTCACTTAGCAATATCACAGCTAAGGTGATATCAGGGGAGGGCATCCCCGTTCAGACTTGAGGGGCTGGGAAAGGTAGTGAGAAAAATAGAGAGAAAAGAAAGATAGAAAGAGTAGCACGAAGAAGGAAAAGGGGAGAGAGAGAGAGAGAGAAAGAGAGTGAAGTGACAAATATTAAACACGAAAGAAAGAGAGAGGAAAAGGAAAAGAAACACTGGGATAAGTGTATAGAAATAATGAAATGAAGAAAAGCAGAAATAAGTTAAGAAATAATGAACGAGAGACAGCGAAGAAATGAATGAATGAATGAATAAAAGAAAAAGAAAGAAAGAGAAAAAGAGTATGAAGGGAAGAAACAGTAAGAGTGAAAGAAACAATGAACAAGAGACGACGAAGAAATGAAATTGAATAAATAAAAGAAAAAGAAAGAAAGAAAGAAAGACAGAAAGAAAGAAAGAAAGAAGGAAAGAGAAAAAAAGAGTATGAACGGAAGAAAGAATGGAGGAAAGAAAAAGAAAGATGAAAAGGGAAAAGGGGAGTGAGCGAGAAAGAAAAACCAAAAAGGAAAAATGCAAGAGAGGAAGGAAAGCGAAGATAAGTGGTGGTTTGTTTCTTTTCTCCATTTCGTGTTGAAATTCTCATCGGTTTTTGTCGCTTGAACGAATACATTACTGTCATCTTTACAAGAATATGTTGAAGAGTTTAACAAAAATAGGTATAAAAGAAATAAATAAACATATATATAAGTAATGAATAAATAAATATAAGTGGGTGGGCGGGTGGGTTTGAGGGTGGGTGGGCGGCAAAGAACGGAAAGTTTGGAAGGTCTTGAGAAATCGCCTTGTAAGCGTTATAGTTTATTAGTGAATGGGTGTGTGTGTGTGTGTGTGTGTGTGTGTGTGTGTACGTGTACGCGTATGTACCAGTGCGTAAGGGAGGATGGAAAAGGACTGAGCGAACATATGGGTAGGAATTCGTCAAGTCGTTGTACGAAGGCTTTGTCAATGATGATGATGATGATCATCATCATCGTGATGATTAGGAGGAGGATGAAGTGTAGGAGGGCGAGGGCAATGGTGATGGTTGTGATGATGATGATGATGATGATGATGATGATGGCGTATACGTATATTTGTGTGTGTGAGTGTGTGTGTGTGTGTGTGTGTGTGTGCGTGCTCTTTGTAAGGAACTGCATGGTTTTGCGTTCAGTCCCACAACACGGCACCTTCGGCGAGTGTGACGACCAATGCCCTTTCAGTGAGTTTAGCAAGGGGTAACAGTATGGAAGCTCATCATGTTTGTGTGTGTGTGTGTATTGTTTTTATTAGTATTTGCGTTTGCACACCCACGGCACTTGAAACTGGAGTTGGTTTGTTTACGTCTCTGCAACTTAGCTGTTCGGCAAATTAAGCCGATAGAATAAGTACCAGATTTTGAGAAGTACTAAGATCAATTTATTCTACTAGAGCCTTTAATGTGGTGCACCAGCATGGCCTCAGTTCTGTGACTGAAACAAGTAACAGAAGGTAAAAGATAAGTTTAAGCAAAATCTACTTCATGGATAGCATAGATCAGGAGAACTAAAGTACGTCTGAAATATGACAAGATCTCACTGTGAGCTCAATATGAATGTGAATCCATTCACTCTAACTGATGTACGGGCAAAAGGAAGGAGAGAGAGTTTCCTCACAGATATTGTTTAATTAATGGCGTGCTGTCAAAAGCATCAATAGGTAAGTTAGAATATCCACTACGGTGCTCAGCTAGTTTACGACTGATTTATAAGTAGTTGATGTGTGATGATAAAGAACGAAAACTGTGTGTAGTCTCTGAAGAATGGCTCATCGAGGGGGGGTTCCCCAACTTTTTTGCTCATAAGTATTATAGAAAAACATTGTTTACACTCTTATTTCACTCATGGTGAGGCTTTATAATAGTTTTTCTTTCTGTCTTCTGATTCCGCTGTACCATGGATAAATAGGTATTGAGCCGTAGAAATATGTAAATTAGGTTAGCTACCACACGTTAATTCACAACTACTTCATACGCAGTTGTTTTATTGAGAAAAGAAGCTGGGTACGCCTCCTCTGAGGAGTGTTTAACAAACTGTGAAACTGTCTGACAGCAGACTCGTTCGTTCTTGTTTCAGCATATCAAAAGCATAAAAGGAATGTGTGTTCACATTGTTATTTAACTACAGTGAGGCTTTATAAAATTTACTGTAGAGTAAGAAAGAAAAGTGAAGCTTCACAACATGCAACACAAGAAGTGATTATAGTTAAGAATACATTTTTAATCTTGCTCTAAAACAATTTCGAGAATTTACCTCCCAATTCATAAAATCGCTATTGACACACAAATAATTGCAATTTTAATCTAGTTATTCCACCTGCATACTCCTAATTAGGTGTTATAGACCCAAAATTTGATTAAAGAAAATTAAGAAATATAATTTTTATAGAATCAATTGATTCATATGCTCCATAGCTTGTTATCACGTAATTAATCTCAGCGTTATGTTGTTGCTGTTGTTCTTCTGTTGTTTAGCTCCGGGTCAAACTTGATGCGCCAAAAATATAATCAAAGGCATTCGAACGTTGATAAACAATGCATTTTCAGGGCAAATCTAGAACTGCACAAAGGAATTAAGAGAGTCGTTAGCGTGTCGAATGGATTACCTTATAATCCTTGTTCCGGTTGGCTGCATTTTGGGTTCAAATCCCTTCGACACACTTTATCCGTTCAGTGTCCAAAAATAGTCTCCTTCTGGGACGATTTATATTCCCTCTCTTTCTCCTTCCTTCGATCTCTCCCTCCAATCTGTCCCTTCCTAAATCTCTCCCTCCCTCAATCTCTCTCTTCCTCAATCTCTCTCTCTCTCTCTCTCTCTCTCTCTCTCTCTCTCTCTCTCTCTCTCTTCCTCCATCTCTCTCTTTCTCTGTAGTAAGACAGGGAGAAGAATGAGCTCCGGTCAAGTGTAGATATTTAATTCACGCCGTGTAACACGACGGAGCGCCTACAATTTCATTCGCATTGCGGGCTTAAAGCTAACGTGTTCTTGCTTCATTTAAAACAAAGAGGGTACATGGTTACGATCTCAAGCAGGGTGAGCAACCACATAGATGGTCTCTATTTGGTGCATCCACGACTACGTTTTACTGTAAGGATTAACTTATATAACTATTCAAATTGAACTTCGAGAGCATCAGTCTTTGTCTTAGAAGCACAGTGTTCTTCCTGCGTGGCTAAAGTTGCAAAAAGATATAATAATAATAATAATAAATGATAATAATAATAATAATAATAATAATAATAATAATAATAATAATAATAATAATAATAATAATAATAAAAACAAGAACAATAATAATAAAGTAATAAATAACTCAAGTAACTGAAAATTATTTTAAAAACTAGTAACTAACAAAGAATCTAGCCATTTTCTCTGGTTGTGACGGACGTAATTTTTAAAGTATTTCTTTTCATCAGACAAACATTACCATTTTCTGGATTCATTGCCGAACGGTTAATACATTCTTTTTTTATTTCTTTCTTCTTTTTTTTACCATGGCCTCAAGTCAAGCCAAGACTAATGAGTGAAAGTGAGTAAGCATAAAGGTCTTCCTGAAAGGTCATTGAGGGAGTTGCATCTTTGATTCAAAAGTTTAAATTTTCCACTCATACATAAGTGTTGGAGCAAATATTGTTAGGTCCTCACAACGAAATCTAGAGTTCAATACATAAATTCGCCTCCATGCTGGGATTTTGGCTAACTTACCTGCCTTCTTCCTCTTCGTCCCCCTTCTCTTCTCTCTCTCCTTACCCCTCCTCTTCCAATGGGTTCCTAGTACTGCTGAAATCATTCACACCATGACAGTCATTTAACAGCCTCCCGCCCAAAATGTGTAAGCCTTTTCTAGTACTTTCTATGTTTGCTAAAACTTTGAGATGTTTATAGATTTTCATATCTTAAGTATGATGTGATTTGCCAAGGATAAATTCCTTCACAGTAAATACGACGGGGTGTTTATAGATAGAATACTATAGCTTCTTAAAACTGTGAAACGTTGTTTATAAACTTCGATATCTTAGCTATGGTAGTCCCAACTTGCCGGCGCTACTTTCAAAAATCACTTCCCACCCGTCCTTAATCGACTGTTAGCCATATCAACTAGCAGTCCAATCAAACAGCCTGTATTAGTAGACACAAGCCCGCGTCACTGTTTAACGCCGCAGCATTAGCTAAACCAACAGTCGTAAATCTGCCATCATTTCTTGTCTAAAGGAATCAGGGGAGACAATATTAGACCTCTCGGCTTTATAGTAATAATATAATTATAGTAATAATAATGAAACTATATTAGCGAACTAGGAAATAATAAAATAGGTATTATAGTAATAATAGTGAAATTATAATAGTGAACAAGAATTACCTAGAATGATTAACAAGTGGCGTTGTGAAACCATCGAGTCGTCGGAGACTAAACCGGCAACCTCACTTGGTAAGGAGGGTGGAATTTCAACACCCTGAGAGACAAAAAAACAAAACTCGGCAAATGAAGAGGAACTTAAAAGAGTTAATGGCCATTCCGAAAACGGGTGGACAGAACTCATGAACCTTGGTTGGCAGCCTGATCATCGAGTGCTTATATTTGTTTGGAATTGCGAGGAATGTAACGTGTTTCCTGAAGTGAAGTATGGTGGAATGGAAAACTGAACAGACATCTTACGGAAAAAGCTTGGGCACCCTGGGTATCAGAAGAAGGATTTTCTAGGGTGTCAGTCTATCTCTGTTGCTTTTCGTTCTCTGCATGATACCCCCGAACTTGGAACTCAGGAAAATGAACTTGGCGTACCAACTAAAGATGAATTCCCAAACAATCAGCCACCTCCTCTTCATGAATGATTTCAAACTGCATGGCTAAGTTGAGACACAACTGAGGTCCTTGGTGAACATGGTCCGCTATTTTAGTATTGATATTAGATGTGAATTTGGACTGATGAAGTGCAGAGTAATTTACCTAAAAAGAGGCAAGGTACAGTCCGTAGCAGGGATAGAATAACCGAGTAGAGACTTGATTAAACAAATTGAAACAGAAGGATTCAAATACGTTGGTGTACTAGAGTGCAACGAGATAATGGAAAAGATGAAAGAGCAACTGAGGATGTAGTATTTCCGAAGAGTGAGGTTGGTGCAGCGCTCAAACTTGACTGGATGGAATAAAATACAAGCAGTTAATCCGTGAGTGATAGCATCATTTCGGTATGGATCGGGAATTATAAAATGGCAAAAGAGAGAAATGAAAAAAATGGATGCCAAGAGCATAAAAATGTTAACAGTCCACGGAGCCTTCAACACTAAGAGTGACATTGATAGGCTGTACTTGTCCAGAAGAAAGGGTGTGAGATTTTGATCAGTTGCTAGGAATGTATCGAAGCAGAGGAAAACAGCTCAGGGTGGTATATAAAAAATGCCGTGGAGCCACAGCTGAAACACACGAAGAAGGCCGGCGTCATTAAAACTGAAAATTGTGTGATTAAAGAAAAATTTAAACAAGAAATGAGCAAAAAAAAAGAGCGCATGGAAAGGAAAAATGTACGGTCAGTTTGCATGAGATGTCAACGCCAAGATAGATACAGAGGACCGGTGGCTATGCATGAGGAGGAGTAACCTGAAGATGGAGGCAGAAGTACTCATGTGCACAGCTCAGGAACAAGCGTTAAGGACCAATTATATGAAATACAAAATTAACAACCGATAGCGACAAATACAAAATGTGTGGTAAGAGGGGTGAAACGGTGTAGCACATCGTTGGCGAATGTCTGAAATTGGGGCAACGCGAATACAAACGACGCCATGACAATGTGGCAAGAATAATCCATTGGGCTCTGTGGAAATCACTGCGTACAAAGAGCAAAGACTTGGTATCAGCAAACCTCAGTAGGAGTCACTGAAAATGAGAATTGCAAAATCCTGTGGGATGTAATGATCGATTGCAATCACCTGACCAAATATACAAAACCGGACGTTGTTGTAGTGAATAAAAACAGAAAGGACATGTAAGATAATTGATATGGCATGCCCCGGTGACAACAGGATCAATGGGAAAGAAGAAGAAAATATAAATAACCATGATGATTTAAAGTGTGAAATAGGAATGCTGTGGTCAATGAAGAGAGTAGAGGTGATACCAATAGTAACTGGTGCTCTTGGAAGTATCAGTACTCAGCTACCAACATGGCTGAAAAAGATTGGTGCAAGTATGAAGATAGAACGCCTATAAAGATCAGCATTGCTTGGAACTGCAAGAATTCTTTGCAGAGTTCTTGCACTTGACATTACCAGTAAATAAGTGTCACCTTAGTCTGCTGGCTGTGGACAGCTGACACTTTCCATCATACTCAGCAAAATAAGCTGTGAGTTTTCATTTAATGATAATAATAATTATTATTTTGTCTTTGTACAGCTTCTAACGCTGGAGATGTACTATGGTGTCAGCCGTTCACTACCAAGGAACTAAGGTACCACCCCTTATTTATCGTGCACTGTCAGGAGTATTCGAGTGGTTCCAAGCAGTGCTGTTTTCTGCAAGTTCGCCACCTTCATTGCTACTCGTATTTGCTCCAAGTACTTCTCATGTAATTATTTTTATTGTTTTCTGCTTTCTCCTTGATAATATTTTCACATTTAATTCCCATCTATTATAATAATGAGCTTGTTTGTAAGTTTGCCCAAAATCACGCAATGAAGAAGTAGCAGTGTAAGTAAGAGTAAAAAAAAGAGAAGAGACAAAATGGTAATAACAATGAGAGAGGGAGCTGTTTCAAACAACGCCTCCCACTCGCTCAACAAAATCATTTTCACTTTATTGATGAACGCTGCCTCTCTTTCTCTCACTCTATTCTATCTATCTATCTATCTACGGACGCACACACACACTCTCTCTCTCACTCTCTCTCTCTCTAATTCTCTCTCTCTCCTTCTCTTTCTCTCTCTCTCTCTCTCTCTCTCTCTCTCTCTCTCTCTCTCTCTCTCTCTCTCTCTCTCTCTCTCTCTCTCTCTCCCAACAACAACATTTTCATTTTTATTCGGTGAACAATGATTTTTTTCTTCCTGGTAAACATCAATACCAATATATCAGATAAGTAAATAAGATTTTAGCACCTCAAAATTATTTTTTTCTATATCTCTATGGATGTTTGGCTGTTCTGGGAAATTTTTCTGCTTAATGAGTTGCAAAGTATTTACAAATACTGCCGGTACAGTGATGTTTGTAAATATTTATGAATGAAGAATTTTGCCAAGGCGGTGAAGTTTGTCTTCAAAATCTTTTTTCCATTTCAAGCGGTAAAGAGATTGAGAGACAGAGATATATAGAGAACCTGTAGACGTTACTGAAAAAATTAAGTCTGTGTGTGTGTATGGTGTTAATGTAATCCTGTGTAATTTTGGACTTTGTATGGTTATGTAGAGAAATATAAACAAACTAACGTACACACGCACGCACACACACACACACACACACACACACACACACACACACACACACACACACACACACACACACACACACAAATATACTCATTCGTTTTGAAGTTTGTGTTCCGTTGCATTAAATATACTCACCCACCTGCTATTGAGAATGATTCAGACAGAAGGCGACGGTTAACCAGAGAGAGACAAAGGTGAAGAACAGCCAGTCTCACTCGGGAAGAACTGGACGCAAGAAGATTAAACAATGCATCAAGGTTATTAGATCAATCACAAGAAGTGAGACAAGAGAGACGAGCGCAAAGTGCAAGAATACAGACTCGAAGACGTCAAAATGAAAAGGAGCACCTAACTGCACAAAGGAGATATATCCAAAGAGAGAGAGAGAGAGAGAGAGAGCAGCACAAAAGCGCCAAGATGAAATAGAAGAGCAGGCAGCAGTGAGGAGAGAATATCTAAGAATGAGAGCATCGCAAAGGCGACAAGGTGAAATGGAAGAGGAAGCAGCACAAATCGAATGAGAAAGAACATCGTGGAGAAGAATGGAAGAATTAATGAATACTGAAACGGACCATCCAAAACAGGGTTTTCACTAGAAACGTGGTGTTGAAACAATTACTGAGATAAAGGTTGAACTGTTTTTATTTTAAGTATATTATCCGTATCATTTTCATGCCTTCATTTCTGACGGCACGGACACACTAGTTTCTAATAATTTTTTTATATTTTACCCCCAAGTATTTCTCTGTATAAAAGTGCTGCCTTAATAAATATTGATTTCATTATTTTATCACACTCATAATCTCCCTTTTTTAAGTAAACATCACGGTAATCCAACAACAGAAGGAGAAGCAGTTTGTCAAGTTTTACCTTCCCCTCAAAGCAACATAGAGATTTCAATTCGGCAGACCATCTGTAAGCTTTGCAGCGTGTGTGTGTGAGAGAGAAAGAGAGAGAGAGAGAGAACATTGCAAACAATGAATGAAATAAGCATGAAATGAAAAATCATATAAATAAAAAGACATTACCACAGATGTATCCGCCCCCGACTTTGTTGCCTCATAACATCCAGAAAAATGAATACTTTTTAAGAAAATTTTCTACAAATACCGCTTAGATGTTGTGTCTTCAGAGTATATAGGGATTTATAGGAAAGAATTTTTGCGAGGGGGTGGAGAGAGATGTTTCAGAAAATTCACACGATCTGTTTTTTTCCCCTCATAACTTTCAGGAAGATGGGTATATTTTAATGAAAATTTATACAAATCAAATGGCATAGATTGCAATTAAAAAGAAATTTGTGGGGAAAATTTTTTCGGGAATTTTCCCCCATTTTTTAAAACCACAGCCTTCGAAATGATGGGGCTGGAGGTGCATCTTTTTTTTACACCCCACTACCTCATAACCTCACTCAGGACCTATTTTGGCCATTTTTTTTTTTTTGCACTTCAAAACTATGGGAAGAGCATTTTCGGTAAAACTTCTTTTTAAATTCTTAATATTTTCAGAGGGAAAAGTGATTTAAGGGCGATGTAACTAGTGTTTCTAGCACATCCAAAGACAACCCACCTCGTTTCTTTATCACTTTCGCATGTATCAAAGTTTTTCAATATTTTTACGGCATAAATACATTTATATAAAAAAAGGAAATTTGAGAAATTATGAATTTTTTGCGACCCCATTCGTTGCCCCCGATTGTTTCTGTTTAGAAATTAAAACTTTGGAGAGCCTGGGTAGGTCATCGCTGGCATTAAAAGTTCATTTGTGTCAACATATTTTCGTCGCTTTTGAAACCGCGACTTGTTCACTGACAAAACTTCACAAAAGTGAGGCACCGCGAAGTTTTGCCAGTGAACAGCACACACACACACACACACACACACACGCACGCACGCACGCACGCACGCACACACACATACACACACACATTCATTGCCTTTCATTTGTGTGTATGTGTATCTATGTGTGTGCGTGAGTGTGTATTGGTGTGTGTGAGTGTGTGTGTATGTGTGTGACTGTTGAAGTTGTGTTTGGAAACTGTGATTAAGGTGTAAGTTTCGAGTACTTATTGATAACTTTTCTTTCTCCTTGTCTTCTAATAATAATTACCCAACTTTCTAGGCCCTTCTCACAGCTAACCCACGTTCAAAAATTATACTACTATTTGAAAAAAAAAATTCATTCAATAGATATTGTTTTTACATTATGTATACATAATGTGAGAGGCTTTGAAAAGGAAAATAGAATACTCTGCAGTGAATACAATGAATATCTAAATTAGTGATAAGTTGGAGGCTGTGAATATTTAAGTTTGCGAGAAATTGGGGTTAGAAAAATTCGATAAACTTGAGAAATCGAAATTATAGGAAATTTCTTGGAACATGAATTTATAAAAATGCGGAGAGAAAGCGACGGTTAGACATGTTCTGTCAAGTTGCAGACTAGCACTAGAAAGATATAAATGGCAGCATAATCAAGTCCTCGGCGTCATAAGCGCAGCACTCAAGGAGAAGATCGAGAGGTACAATAGGGGAGAGTACCCAAAAGTAGAAAAGCGCAGGTAAGTATACTTCCACAAAGAGGGAAAAGGAAATAAAACCAGGCCTACAAGTAAAGTATACGAGACAGACGAAAGATGGAAGGGATACTGGGAGGTGGCCACGGACTTGGAAAGACAAGTAATATTTCCACTAATAAAAACAACAAAAAGACCGGGTTTAGTCCCATGGAACAGAGACCGGAGAATAGGAATTTTACTAGAACTGACAATACCTTGGGAAGAGAACATCGGCAATGCAGAGGAACGGAAGGAGAAGAGGTACGAAAAGCTAGTCGAAGAATGCAGAGAACAGGGATGGAATGTCGAATATTATCACCTGGCAGTGGGGGCTAGAGGCTTCATTGAAAGGAAAATGACAACGCTTTTCAAAAGAAGATTTGTTTTTTCTAGCTCCGAGCTGCGAAAACTAATAAGGAGAGTACAGGAGGCGGTCGTAAAAGCCAGCTTCTATATATGGCTGAAGCGGGAAGACCGAAAATGGCTTGAAAGTCATAACATGCTGGCGGGTAATAACATGACTGAGACAAGCTGACACTGAATCAGCTTCGCTGACTGACAGGTGAGGGTCGTTTAGAAAATGCGCGGGCTTAAACTACGCGCCTTCACTAGTCAGTTAAGGTGAGACAACTTATTGGGGCTGCCTGCTGGAGCCTAACGGCAGGTATTTAAAGGGAAAAATTTGACAAGTCAGTCAGTTACCGGCTGACACTCGCTGACGATACATCGAAGAGGCCAGGGAACAGAAGAAAGAAGACATGCACCGAACACCAGAGCTGAAGACACCTCCGAAAGGGAGGGGGGCGCCACGTCAAAACGGTAGAGGAGTAGGGGCCGAAACCGGACGTGGTTCCTCCTGATGATGTATTGAGCTAACTAGATCCTATGAAGGAGCTGTTGTGGTAGCAGGCTACGAAACACGGTTGTAATTCCTTCCTCTCCAAACACTCAAGCTTTTAATAATTGCTTTCTTTTACTACTTTTAGTAATTGTTACATACCTAATTAGTAAGAAGCTTTCGCCATTATAGTATACATTATCATTCTTATTATTATTATTATTATTATTATTATTATTATTATTATATTATTATTATTATCATCATCATCATCATCATCATTTTTCAACTGTTTCCATTTCTTGATAGGTATCTTCCTCACACCTTAGGCAGAAAAACGCTCTGTATACATTGGTTGGCTATTAAAATAAGCACACCAAATTGTCCATTATTATTATTATTATTATTATTATTATTATTATTATTATTATTATTATTATTATTATTATTATTATCATTATTATTATTATTACTATTATCATTATTACTATTATCATTATTATTATTATTTATTTATTTTCTCTTTATCACAGGTTTGTTGGAGCTCCTGGGGTCTTCATGCGTAGCGGGCTTGCTGTCTGCAGCAATGCTACCATGTTATTCACTCTTTTCAGCTATCTAATACTTTCCTGATTATTCTGACCGTGCCAAATAAGCAAAACGTTTGTAACAGTTCTACAGGGCACTCTATTCCAATTTCCTTTATATTCCTTTTGATGCCTTCTGATACTGTTCTCAAAGACCCAACAATAATAGGCACTGTGTTCACCTTCTTCATTTTCCATAGCCGGGCTATTTCTTACGTAATTGTATCTATCTATCTTTTCGCCTTCCTTCTTGACTATTCATAGGTTAAAGGACATGCAACATTAACTATATAGCAATAGTGGTGCACCTTATCCACCTCCCCTAGATCCAGTCTGTTATGCTCTAGCACCTGATCTGTTTGGATTGGGAAATCCCAGAGGATTATCTCTTCCCGACATTTGCCCGACCTTTCCTTGAATTCTGTTGTCCACTGTGATCTCCTCACATGAAATAAAGTTTCATGAAAGTTGAAGTACCTCAGAGAGGTCAGTTAGAAAAACGATAGATTACATGACAGGCCTTAGCTATTGGGATCGACTAGAAAAGCTCGAGCTTTATTCTCTCCAACGCCGCCGTGAGCGCTACATTATCTGCATGATGTGGAAAATATTCCCTCAACATTGTCCAAATGATGTTGGTATCACATTTAAGATACTCCAAGGCCTGGGCCCGTCCGCCCACAACATATATCATACTCGCGTCACATAACACAATACGGCACAATTATTTCACCTTAATTGGCCCCGCTCTCTTTAACATTATACCAAAACACATTAAAGCAGAAACAAACCCCATAAAGTTCAAGTAGTCTTTGGACAAATTCCTTCAAGAAATCCCAGATAAATCTTCAAAACACTGAGATGTCTCAGTAAACAATAACTCTCTCCTCGAGTGGGCCGTGTTGTCCGATTCCTGATTTGAATGACTTTGCCAGGTGATGCTATTAAGTTAGACATGGCCTAGGTCAATACTGGCCGAGACCTATCAAAGTATCAAAGTCAACTATCATGCATACATGCATATATACATACACACATACACATGCATATTTACATACATACATACATACATACATACATACATACAAACATTAACATATTGACAGATACAGGTAGTAGTACCACTTTGTATACCTGTAATTAGCTTTAAATACTTTCTTTACTAACTCTCCTTCTCCGTATTTACTTTTATTTTCGTCTTTTTATTATTATTTTTCATCATTTTTTTTTCATTTATCTATATATTTTTCCCTCTCGTGCTTGTGTCGGTTCCTCGCAAGCCGTAACATTCCGTCACGAAAGATTTGACGAACATCTTTTTACAGAAAACGAACAGCTGTAAATATTACACAAAGACAAAATAGAATGGAGCGAAGGAAAGTAATATGGCTTTGTTAAACAAACAGTTTTGATGGCTACATTCGTTTGGAAGAGAAAGCCATGGGGGTGAGACGTAGAGGCGGGGAGGCGTAGGGCGAGGAGACGTAGAGACGGAGAGATAGATGGTGGTATCAGCGGAGGAGTAGTCGAGGTTATTGGTGAAGAGATATATATTATGCATAGCATGGAAGGATTGTTGGGTGTATGGTGGAGGGGTTTTACAAATTTAGTTTTTTTATCACGTGAGAGAGAATGGGGAGTAACAGAGAGAAAGAGAGACTGAGAGAGAAACGAGAGACGGATATATATATATACCCACACGTACATATATATACGTACATGCATGCATACATACATGAATACATACATACGTACATCATACATACACTTCCTCTGACAGACCAGTGCTATATGATGCTGTGGATTTGTAGCTGAGTGCCTGAATAACTACTCTAACTCCATTGAAGCCTCGAATATTAATGTGAAATTTATTTGGGCAAAAGAATTACATCTGTGCATATATATATATATATATATATATTATATATATATATATATATATATAATATATATATATATATAAAGTTAATCCAAACAAGAAAGCACAAAAAAACACAACAACGCGAGGACGTGAAATAAATATAGTATTATTGGACGCTCAAGAAAGAAGGAGGGCTTAACGTTTCGAGCGGAGCTCTTCGTCGGAAACATAGGAGAAGGAAAGATCCAGAGAAGGGAAGACATATATACATATATACAGGGAAAGGTATTATCAGTGAAAAGTTAATACAAATGTATATTTAAAAAGAAAAGTACCTTTGGATATACACTTCTTTTTATATTCATATGTATTGATTTTCTTACTGGTGTGCCTTTCCCTAATGCATAAATGTAATTTTTTTTCTCAAATAAATTGCCCTCCATATTCGAGGCTCCGATGAAGTTATAGGTTATTATCCAGGCACTCAACTATGAGTCCACTGCATCTGAGAGGAGAAACAGCTGTAAGCTAACGAAGGTCATAACATGGCCGTTTATTTATTTTTTTGTCATCTCTTTTTCTTATTACCGCTCTATACACTTCGTTCTGAATCATACGTATATTGATTTCTACACCTGGTTACTAAGCGAAATATCAAAACATTGTATCTGTGTGGTAAGAACTTTTCTTCCCAATCGCATGGTTCCGGGTTCAGTCTCACCGCACGGCAGCTTGGGTAAGTCACTTCTACTATAGCCTGGGGCCGACCAAATCTTTGTCAGTGTACTAGGTAGACGGAAACGGAAAGAACGTCGTAGGACCACCTTGAAGTCTTGAAACTCTATTCTCTCCAGCGCCGCCGCGAACGGTACTTCATGTGTACGATGTGGAGAATATACCGCCAGCATTGCTCAAACGACCTGAACAAGGTTCATCCAACGCTGGGACCACGGGACATACGTCCCCTGTCCAATTCAGGATCACAACATATAGGTACAGTGTGAGATAATTTCTTTTCTTCAACAAGCCCTGCCCTGTTTAACATTGTCCCAAAACTGATTAAAGAGGAAAAGGACCCCATCACCTTTAAGCGGAGTCTGAACAGATTTCTTCAAGGAATACCAGATAAGCCACCCGTACCTGAATACAACTCACTCAACAAGAACTCACTACTTGAATGGACCATAAACGAAACTTGACTTTAGATAATCCTATCAAGTGGTGCTATTAATTTAGACATGACCTGGAACAATCTTTGGTCGAAACATATCTAAGTTATATATATATTATATATATATATATATAGAGAGAGAGAGAGAGAGAGAGAGAGAGAGATGTATATATATATATATGTGTGTGTGTGTGTGTATACATACATTATATATATATATATATATATATATATATATGTATATGTGTGTATGTGCATACATACATACACACACACGCACAGACACGCAAACACACATACACACACACATGCACAGACACGCGCACATACACACACCATCGTTCCGTCGGTTACGACGACGAGTGTTCCACTTCATCCAATCAACAGAACAGACTGCTAGTAAACTTGACATGCAAGTGGCTGAGTACTCCACAGACAGGCGTGCCTTAACGTAGTTTTGAGGGAGACTCAGCGTGACATTGAATCTGACAAGGCTGGTCATTTGAAATACAGGCACCACTCATTTTGCAATATAGGTCCTACTCAACGGGAAATAAAGTATCTTGCTCAAGGACACAACGCGCCGCCGGGGATTGAATTCACGACCTCACAATATTTTTAGTTCATGTATGTTTTTAAATTTTATACTTTTTATATATTTACTTGTGTGTGTGTGTATATATATATATATGTGTGTGTGTGTGTGTGTGTGTGTATGTATATATGTATGTATTACATGTATGTATGTAGGAGCAGCTTTGTGGTAAGAAGCTTGCTTCCCAGCCACATGGTCCTGGGTTCAGTCCCGCTGCGTGGCACTTTAGGCAAGTGTTGTCTACTATAACCTCAGACCGACCACAGAGTTGTGAGTGGATTTGGTAGTCTGAAACTGAAAGGAGCCCGTCGTATATATGTATATACATCCATCGATGGAGTAGTTTTTCCATGGCGCAAGCCTGGGCGGTAGGAACGAAGACACTGGGCTGCCCAGACACCAGAATCTTCCTCTCGGCCCCCCAGACATAATCCAAAGGAATGCAGTGCAGTACGTTTGGAGTCTGGTTGGCTGCAGGAGTTGCCGGAAAAGGGTCGAGATTCGACACCCTACCGCTTTCGGGGCTCCACTCCGGATTTTCTGTCTGGGTTTACTCCCATAGCCTTTCCCTCTCCCAAGAGCATCCGCAAGGCAGCGGAGCGAGGATTTGGAGTCAGAGTTTTCCTTCTCCTAGATTGGCTGCCAACCAAGGCTAACGAGCCCAGTCTGCCCACCTGGTTATACCGCCAAGCACCCGGTCGCGCCACACAGCAGGCTCAGTGAGAACAAGGGGTACCGCGTGAAGGTGCTGCTGTGGACACAGTAGTGCAGGAGAGGCCATAAGCAAGAACTTTCCACAAGGCGCAGCCAAGTAGAAGTTCTGCAGCGATCATTACACCTGGAGAGGAGAGGCTATGAGAGACGCAATCACTTTCCTTTGCCAATAATGGTGCTGATATATATATATATATATATATATATATATATATATATATATATATATATATATATATATATATATATATATATATATATAGTATATATATATATATATATATATATGTATTCATATATATATATATTCATATATATATATATATATTGTGTGTGTGTGTGTGTGTGTATGTATATATATATATACGTATATATGTGTGTGTGTGTGTATATATATTTATGTATGTATGTACGTATTTGTGTCTGTTTGTCCACCCACCATCGCTTGACAACTGATGTTGGCATGTTTACGTCACCGTAAGTACTAGGCTAACAAAGAATAAGTCCTGGGGTCGATTTGTGCGACTACAAGCGGTGCTCTAGCATGACCACGGCCAAATGACTCAAAATGATTAAAAGAATAAAAGACAAGAATATACTTAGATGTGTTTCGACCAAAGATTGGTCGAGGCCATGTTTAAATTAATAGCACAACCTGATAGGATTATCTAAATCCTTTTTAAGTCAAGTTTTGTGGTATCGTGGTCTATTCAAGTAGGGAATTCTTGTTGAGTGAGTTGTATCCAGATATGGGTGGCTTATCTGGTATTCCTTGAAGAAACTTCTCCAAATTCCGTTTAAAGTTGATGGGATCCTTTTCCACTTTGATCTGTTTCGGGGCCTGTTAAAGAAAAGAAATTGTGTTGCAGTGTATTTATGTGTTGTGATCCTGAATTGGGTAGGGGACATATGGACCCGTGGTCCTAGTTTTGGATGAATTTTGAAGCTAATGTTGAGGTTGTTTGGGTAATGCTGGTGGTATATTCTCCCCATCGTGCAAATGATGTATCGCTCATGGCGGCGCTGGAGAGAACAGAGTTGCACTGCTTTAAGGTGGTCCCAATAATCGAGATCAGTCATGCCTTTAATTCTTATAGTGAAAGACTTCTGGGGTGGTTCAATTTTCGAAATGTTTTGTCTTGTATGCAGTGACCACAAGTGGCTGTACAAAAAGGTGTGGCTGTACAAAAGAGGAGAAAAGAGGATGATATATATATATATATATTATATATATATATATATATATATATATATATTTTACAAAGTTGATCATAGGATGATAT
>NC_043004.1:9811937-9814437 GCF_006345805.1 Octopus sinensis
GATAGACAGATAGACAGATAGATAGATAGATAGATAGATAGATAGATAGATAGACAGACAGACAGACAGACAGACAGACAGACAGACAGACAGACAGACAGACAGACAGACAGATAGATAGATAGACAGATAGATAGATAGATAGATAGATAGATAGATAGATAGATAGATAGATAGATATTTTGTGTGTGTGTGTGTGTTTCGCCGATTTGACTTAGCAGTTTACAGAAAAGGGAAGCTTGAAATAGATAATGTTACTGTACAATTTTCTCTTTGTATATTTAACCATATCTGTAAGATTCTTGAACGTTACTACGCCAGGTGATACCTGTGTGAACGATTTCTTTACTACAGTTTCGCTGCCACGTGTTTCTATTATCATTCCATTTCTCACCACTACTGCTACGGTCTGATCTTGTCACCCATCTGATTGCTTGATTAAATAATTAAATATGACTTTTCCAGTATGAGACTTAAATTCTTATATTATATATTTCAGTATATGGAGGCGCAATGGCCCAGTGGTTAGAGCAGCGGACTGCTCTCGTTGTGAGTGTTTATTGAGCGAAAACACCTAAAGCTCCACGAGGCTCCGGCAGGGGATGGTGGTGATCCCTGCTGTACTCTTTCGCCACAACTTTCTCTCACTCTTACTTCCTGTTTCTGTTGTACCTGTATTTCAAAGGGCCGGCCTTGTCACTCTCTGTGTCACGCTGAATATCCCCGAGGGTACATGTGTCTGTGGAGTGCTCAGCCACTTACACGTTAATTTCACGAGCAGGCTGTTCCGTTGATTCGGATCAACCGGAACCCTCGTCGGAGTGCTTCCATTATCCATTTCAGTATATGTATCGTGTGAAGGAGCATGGCTCAGTGTTTAGAGCGTCGAGCTTACGATCGTGAGGTTTTGAGTTCGATTCCCGGACCGGACTGCGTGTTGCGTCCTTGAGCAAGACACTTTATTTCACGTTGCTCCAGTTCACTCAGCTGCAGAAATGAGTTGCAACGTCACAGGTGTCAAGCTGTATCGGCCTCTTTGCCTTTCCCTTGGATAACATCAGTTGTATGCTTGTGCGACTGCTGGCCTTTCACACACAACCTTGCCCGGTCTTGTGCCTCGGGGGGTAACTTTCTAGGTGCAATCCCATGGTCATTCGTGACCGAAGGGGGTCTCCTCATATGTATCGAGATGGCTGGATGCATAGAACACACAACTGAATATCTTTCTATATATATATATGTGAATGTGTGTGCATATACTCTTTACTCTTTTACTTGTTTCAGTCATTTGACTGTGGCCAGGCTGGAGCACCGCCTTTAGTCGAGCAAATCGACCCCAGGACTTATTCTTTGTAAGCCTAGTGCTTATTCTATCGGTCTCTTTCGCCGAACTGCTAAGTTACGGGGGACGTAAACACACCAGCATCGATTGTCAAGCGATGTTGGGGGGGGACACAAACACACAACATATACATACACACACACATATATATATATATAATATATAATATATATATACATATATATATATATATATATAATATATATATATAATATATATATATATATATATATATATATATATAATAATAAATATTAGGGAACAAATCCAAATTTACAGGGAAAAAATCAGATTTAGGATTAAATCCAATTTTATAGTAAATATATATTATATATATATATATATATATACATATATACGATGGGCTTCTTTCTGTTTCCGTCTACCAAATCCACTCACAAGGCTTTGGTCGGCCTGAGGCTATAGTAGAAGACACTTGCCCAAGGTGTCACGTTTCCATTTTCTAGCAAAACTTCCGTGCTTCGTGTACTCTGTAATATAATTATACAGACACACACACAAATGCATATATATATATATATATATAGAGAGAGAGAGAGAGAGAGAGAGAGATAGATAGATAGATAGATAGATATATAGATAGATAGATAGATAGATAGATAGATAGATAGATAGATGGATGGATGGATGGACAGACAGACAGACAGACAGACAGACAGACAGATAGATAGATAGATAGATAGATAGATAGATAGATAGATAGATAGATAGATAGATAGATAGATAGATAGATAGATAGATAGATAGATACACACACACTCATAAGTCATAAATACTTATGTACACACACATACAGACACGCATGCACACACATAACACATACAGATGCATGCCTGTACATAAACAGCTCCATGCAATTATATGTATGTGTACGTATAAACAAATGCATATATACAGGTATGTTCATGTGCGAGTGTGTGTGTGTATGAGCGTGTGCGAGTGTGTATTTATATGAATATCAGTTTAAATTTTTATTGGTTTTTGTTTACGTTTTTTCTTGGTGATGTGTATATAGTTAGAAACGAATAAAGTGAACCAAAACACTCTCCGCTTAATGTTTACAGGGTTAAAGTGTTAACACAATATTCATATTAAAAGTTCACTGCATCCATCTCAAAATTTACAGATAATAAACGA
>NC_043004.1:9819437-9821937 GCF_006345805.1 Octopus sinensis
GCACCCACCAACGCACACATACACGTACATAGCCCAACATCATACACACACACACATATATACGTCGGTTACGACGACGAGGGTTCCAGCTGATACGATCAACGGAACAGTCTGCTCGTGAAATGAGCGTGCAAGAGGCTGAGCACTCAACAGACACGTGTACCCTTAACGTAGTTCTCAAAGAGATTCAGCGTGACACAGAGTGTGACAAGGTTGGCCCTTTGAAATACAGGTGCTACTCATTTTGCCAGCTGAGTAGACTGCAGAAAAGTGAAATAGGGCGTCTTGCTCAAGGACACAACGCGTCGCCGGGAATTGAACTCACGACATTGCGATCATGAGCCGAATGCTACGCGCCTTCATATATATATATATATATATATATATATATATATATATATATATATATATGGAGAGTTTACGAAAAAAAACAACAAAAGACGAAGACAGGTGGTGTACAAAACAAACAGATGTATTAGTATAACGCTCAGGAATAGAAAAAGTATTTTACGTTTCGAGCCTACGCTCTTCTACAGAAAGGGACACAGAAAAACAAGGAGAGAAAAAAATGTGTGTAGTGGCCAACGATCTATCATGGCGACTAGTGCCGGACAGAAGGGTTGCGCGCGAGAAGGAAAGTAGGGGAGATAACAAGGTAAAGATGACCCCAACAGGTGCGTGTGTGTATAAGAGAGTATGAATGTGCGTGTGAAAGAGGGCTGGTGGTCTGGACGTGTGCGTGTATGTATGTGTGGGTGTGGAGATATGGGGATGGGTGTGTGGGTGGTGTGTTGTGTTGTGATGTGTAATGTTGTATGGTGTAGTGTGGTGTGGTGTAATGTTGTTGGGAGGTGGGGGAAGCACGGGTGGGGTCAGTGGGTTCGGCTGAGGGTTGGGGTAGAGTTGGGGTTTGTGGGTAGGCAGAGGGTGTGGGTAGAGGTGGGGTATGTGAGGAGGGGTGTGGGATAGGATGAGGGGATGGGAAGGATAGGGAAGGTGGAGTATGGATGTGTAGGGGTGGGTGGGCTTATGGGGGAGGGGAAGAAAGGTATGTGAGGAGAGAGAGGAGAGAAGAGAGAAAGGGAGTAAGAGAGAAGAGAGAAAGAGAGGATGAAAGAGTAGGGGAGAAGAGAGAAAGAGAATAAGAGAGGAGAGAGAATGAGGGAAGAGAGAAAGAGAGTAAGAGAGAAGAGGGAAAGAGAGTAGGGGTGAAGAGGTGAAGAGAAGTAGCAGTGAACAGAAGTAGGAGTCGGGGCAAGAGAGGAGAGTTGGGTTGAAAGAAGGAGGAGGGAGGAGAGAGAGGAGAGAAGGAGATTGAGAGAGCAGAGAGAAAGAGAGAAGAGAGAAAGAGAGTAAGGGAGAAGAGGGAAAGAGAGTAGGGGTGAAAAGATGTAGGAGTGAAGAGAAGTAGGAGTCGGGGAGGAGGTTAGATGAAGAGGGGAGGAGAGTTGAGCCCAAATGGCGTAAAAGAGCGAAGAGAGAAGATTAATCCCTGTTCACGGCGCAAACGGGAGTCCGGATGGCCTCTGTGCAAGGACAATCCGAACACAGACAGGTGTTGCAAGGAGTGACCGGTGGAGCGAAAATGGCGTGAGACCGGGCTGTCATTGCCGAGGCGGATGTCGCGGAGGTGTTCCACGAACCGGTCAGCCAAGCGGCGTCCCGTTTGTCCGATGTACAGGGAATGGCAGAGAGAGCAGGAGATACAATAGATGATATTGCTGGAGGTGCAGGTGAAGGAGTCGATGATGCGATAGGATCGATGATGCGATAGGATCGATGATGGGTGCCGATGAGGAGGGTGGTGTTGGAGAGGTAGGGGTGGGGTGGTAGGTGAGGGGAAAAGGGAGGCAGGAGATTGTAGGGCGGGTTCGGGGGGGAGAGAGCAGATGCACAGTCCACGGAACGTGCTCTGATATACATACATACATATAAATATATATATATATATATATATATATATATATATATAATAGCAGCATAGCCCGGCGTTGCCCGGGTATGGAAGGCGTCCCCTAGACAGTCTGTGGTTTGTGTTTAATACACAAATCGGTTTGCTATGTGTGTCACATATGATTTAATTAACCGATTTTTTCCTTGGAGCAGACATGATGCTCGCTGTGAATTAAAAAAAAAATTCCTGCCAATTTGTGAAAGATATTGTCGAAAATGTGTCATCTTGAATTTGAACGTGATTTCCCAAAATGGCATGATTTTATCGATTTTTTCTCATGGTAAGGTATTGCATGGAAAACTAATGTCAGAATTAAGTTTCTTAGGGTAACATTAAGCTTCACCATGAGTTTGGTGAAAATCAATTGCAAGTTGCGAAAACTACAACAGAAAATGTGTTGCATATAAAAAGCTTAGATTCTCGACCCCATGTCGAATTTATCGATTTTTTTCAGAACTTGGGGAACTTTTCAAAACTTTCGCTGCGTTAGTTTTGGATTATGACATTGGGCTATGTGTGTGTCAAGTTTCATCAGAATCGGTTGAA
>NC_043004.1:9824437-9826937 GCF_006345805.1 Octopus sinensis
CAGTGAAGTGAAAAGTGGAGGGAAAGTGAGCAAGAAGAGAAGGTAAAGAAATGTGAGAGAGGGGGACGAAAGAACATACATATGATTATATGTTTGTATGTATGTATGTATGTATGTATGTATGTATGTATGTATGTATGTATGTTTGTATGTATATATATGTGCAGATTTGCATGTTTTGTTTTATGTATGTATTCTCGTGCATCTAGTTGCATATCTAGACATGCTCATAATATTAAAATGGTAAACTTCTGGAAAGTTTTACAGAATTTTACAGTTCCATTGATGGATTGGATCTGTAGTCTTCGAATTAGCTTTCTCCTTTCTTGTTTTGAGAAGCCTAATTTCCCAAGATTGGTATTTAGACAGTGTGTTAAATATTCCAGTGCTTCAATAATTACAGATATAAACATGAACTTGTAATCTGGATAGAGTAACTGCAGATTTCTCAATAGTTCAGCGTATGTGTTCTCTTTTTGACTGATCTTCAGCTTTATGTTTTCATCCGCTTGGCAGCTAATTTCCTCAGCTGTATATAGTTTCTCTTCTTCATCCCAAATCATTATATCAGGCCTGCTGCTGTGCTTACATTTTATTGAGATCTTCACTGGGTCTTTCCTCCAGTACTCCTTTTTCTTATGATTGACTATGGCTTCTACCATACTGTGGGTTCTTATTTCTTTGTCCTCGGTGATTTTATTATAGCTACAATAACATGCCTCATCAATGGATAAAACTATGATGAGATTTTCGGACAACTGCGTCTGATGTGGGTGATATCTTCGGTGTGAACTCCACAAAGTCTGCATCGCTTGTCACATTTTTCTGCTTTTCCTGCATCTCTATCCATTTTGTGCATCAGGTATTTTGTTCTTGGATGGCAAACGCATACCCTTCAAAGTGGGAGTAGCAACCCGGCCATCGGTCCATGATAGACTGCTTTGATGTTCATTGTTATCATTTTGGAACTTTCTACTAACATGTCCATGCATGGTATTCTGATCTACGTACGTACGTACGTACGTACGTATGTATGTATGTATGTATGTATGTATGTATGTATGTATGTATGTATGTATGTATGTAATTACGTACTTATGTATGTATGTACATGTGTATGTATGTATATGTCTATTTGTATGTGTGCATGCATAAATGTATGTATGTATGTACGTACGTACAGCCGTATGTATGTGTATGTATATTTGTATGTGTGTA
This sequence comes from Octopus sinensis, assembly GCF_006345805.1. Taxonomy (NCBI): domain Eukaryota; kingdom Metazoa; phylum Mollusca; class Cephalopoda; order Octopoda; family Octopodidae; genus Octopus; species Octopus sinensis. The sequence goes on from NC_043004.1 coordinate 9,825,656, forward strand.
TGCATGTGTGTATGTATGTACGTACAGATGTATGTGTCTATGTGTATGTATGTATGTACGTACGTATGTACGTACGTATGTACGTACATATGTATGTATATGTATATTTGTTTGTGTGTATGTATGTACGTACAGATTTATGTGTGTGCGAATGTATGTATGTGTGTGTATGTATGTATGTATGTATGTATGTATGTATGTATGTATGTATGTATGTATGTATGTATGTATGTATGCCCGTATGTATGCGTGTGTCTGTATAGCAATTTTGTTTTAATACGTTTGCAAACTGACGACCTGTCTCCCTTTCAGTCATTTCTGATTGCTGATTCTGATTGACAGTCAACACATGAAACTCGAGTATTTTCTCGAAAGTTTAAATGAAAATAATGATATCCTTTATAAAGATATCCATTAACCTCATTGACTGCCTAGCTGTTGCTGTTGCGAAAATCGAACTCTCACCTTACCATCCAATATAATAAATTTTCTATGTGGTTTGTGGTGCTTAACATTATTGTTGTTTTGAATATATACACTGTATAGACCATATTTATATGTATATATATGTATGATATAATAATATATACATAAATAATTTTTAATATATACATATCAAAGCATATATACATGTATACATGTATATATATATATAAGAATGAATGTTTTTATATATAATGAACGTGAAATACAGGAAGGGACGAACACGGAACACAGACAAATCATTCGAAGCCTTCAATCTTCAGTCAGACACCGAATCATCATAGCAAATTTCGGCTGTTCAATTCTGATATTTGCTCCAACTCGGCCAGCCCCAAGAAAAAAAACTAAGCTGTAAGCATTAGATTTCTTGGTAGAAGACAGGAATGTGAACGCACAAGACGGATGTGAATACAAGAGACGAAAACGAAATTGAAAACAGTAATGAAAACAAAATATATATAACGGTGGTTGTCATACGACTTTAGACCAAATGAGACAAAACAACAACAACATAGCAGCTGGCGTAGAAATAATTACCGTTTCGGTAGCGGGGACACATGTTGGTCGAGATACGAAGGCCAACAGAATGGTTGAAGAAGCAGCAGGTCGCAGGAGAGAGAGAAGGAGAGACAGAGAGAGAGGGAATCAAAGAGGGTGGAAGGCAGGGGACAGAATCAGTGACCAAGAGAGAAGGAGAAAGAAGGGATTAAGGAGGATGGGAGGAAGAGAGGGGAAGAATCGGAGGGCGCCAAAAAGTTTGGTGAAGAAGCAATGGCGGGTAGTAAAAGACAGTGTGTAT
>NC_043004.1:9834437-9849437 GCF_006345805.1 Octopus sinensis
GCTGAATTCTTTGATATTGAAACTCTAAAAAAGGAGGCGCCAGCCATCGTCGATTACATCGTCATTGCGGAGACATGTAACAGCGGCCATAGATGAAATGAGCTCATGATCCGCAACTGGTCTTCATGGCTTCCCAGCTATTTTCCTGCAGTCATATAAGCAGACTTTAGCGAAACCACTTCAAATACTTTGACAAAATTTCCTTGCAAGTGGTAAACTTCCTAAAATACTGAAAGAAGGCATTATACCCTCTATCCACAAAGGTGGAAGCATAACAGCGGTCAAAAACTACAGGCCAATCTCTCTGAATTCATACATCAGTAAAGTCATGGAGCGAATCATCAGAAAAACTTTGATAATGTTCCTAGAAGAAAATGACGAAGTTTCGTGATTCAGTTTGGTATAACTAATAACTTACAATGATAACTATTATTATTATTGTTGTTATTATTATTATTATTATCATTATTATTATCATTATTATTATTATTACTGTGGTGGTTAAAACTGAGAATCACGCTAACAGAAACAGCTGTAAGTAGAGATTCTGTCTTTTTGTAATTAATTAATAAATGATAATTGATGTAAATCAATGGTTTTTGATCATTTGTATCTCCATTTTCTGTTTCCCTTGAATATGTATATATATATATATATATATATATATATATATGTATGTATGTATATATATATAAAGGATGCGAGTGGGTAATTTGTCGCCATTTGATATTTTAAATTTCGTGCATGCGCATGTTTGTTTTTCATTTTATTGACTACACTGTATAGTAGGATCAGTTGGGCACCGTCTGTGAGAAAAACAGCACTATGACGCAATTCAATCAGCCACAAATTTGGAAAGAACATGCTGTGCTACTTTGTATTCGGACCGGAAGCTCAAATACGAACATTTCAGAGTGTTTGGGTGCCAATGTGAGGACAGTGTAATCTGAGGACAAATACCGAGAGTGATAAAAATCAAACATCCAGTCAACATCATGGTGTCTGGAGTGATCACTAGCGATGGCGACGTTATGCCTCCATTCATCTTCCCACACGGCCTGACACTCAGCAGGGAAGCCTACATCGTGTGTCTCGAGCAGGTAGTGCTGCCCTAGGTCAAGAGGGTGGCTGCTGGAAGACCCTGTCTTGCAACAAGACTCCGCACCATGCCACACAAGCAGGAGAACCCAGTCATGGCTGTCAGACAATTTCTGCGACCACATCAGCCCTAACATCTGGCCATCTAACTCCCCACACTGCAACCCCATTGATTATTTTTATTACTTTTTTTCTTCTTTCAAATTTGCTTCCATTTCTTGCTGAGTGTCTTCCCGACTCCTAGGGCAAAGAAACTCATAGCATACATTGGTTGGCCATTAAACCAAACTCAGTAGTTCGTTCATTTTTTTTTTTTTTTTTAAAGTTAAATTAAAATACATGAGCACAACAGTTCTCACATCGACCATGCTCTTCTCAATACGTTGTGAGGTACCAGTTAAGACAATCTTTGCACTTCTTGCAGGGATGGTAAGCAGGGATCATTCTCTATTATTATTATTATTATTATTATTATTATTATTATAATGATGATGATGATGATGATGAGGGTGGTGGGTGGGGTGGGGTGGGGTGGGGTGTGCGGTTGTTGAGCAAGAGAGAAAAGTAGCATTCACTAACCCGATTTTTTAAAAATAGTTATATATGGATGAGACATATACACCAGGTCGACATATATACACAAATATAAATATATATATACCGGAGTAAGCACATAAATGTGAAACAAGGTAGGTGGAAAAAAGAGTACTCAAATACCAGAGGTAGAGTAATATGCTATATTTAAAAGCAGCAGAAATATAACAAAAGCTGTTACTCGGAGTTTCACGTTCCCGTTCGTCGGACAGTTTTGTTAACAAAACTGCAACCTCGTGTGTACCGTTGGCGATTTTTTTTCCTCTGTCTTCCCTTCTCTGGATCTTTCCTTCTCCTATGTTTCCGACGAAGAGCTCCGCTCGAAACGTTAAACCCTCCTTCTTTCCTTCTTTCCTGAGCGTCCAATAATACTATATTTGTTCCACGTCCTCGCGTTGTGTTTTTTTGTGCTTTCTTGTTTGGATTAACTATATATATATATATATACATTTATATACATACATCTATATATATGCAGATAGATGTATATGTATGTGTGCGTGTATGCGTGTGTGTGTGTGTGCGTGTATATTTATGCACATATCTGTGTATGCACGACAAAGTGCTGAAAAATTCCTGGCCTTGGGTAAAAGAAGATACAGGATGATCATTTTGTTATAATTTTATTGAACATATTTCACTCACAGATTCACACCCTTCCTGCAGCGCTCCTTCAGTTTTTCTAAGCCCTGTAAAAGAACTTGGAAGGTTGGGCCTTATACAAGTTTTTTCGTGATACCCTTAATGCCAGGAACTTTTCAGCACCCCTCGTGTGTGGGGGGGTGTAAGATCCAGGGACCGAGGTGTAGGAAGAAAGTTAGATTCAAACAATCCGTAGTAAGTATTAAAAAAAACAACTTTCAGGGACAAGAGTGGTTGTGAATTATTTTAGTATCGAAGTCCGATAAACTGAAAAAGTTCTTTTTATATTTCACGGTAGGCGACTAGGGTTTCCGAGTGTGCGAATAAGAATACAATAATAACGGAATAGAGTAGATAAGATCCGGGCTATGTATGTTTCATAGCGAGCGGAAGCTTAGAATTGGTATATATCCAGGCGAGATACATACTGCAGGTGTAGGCCGAGGATATCGTGATTAATTGTTATCTTGCTTAATATTCTCCCCCACCCCTACTGTGCTTTCTACACATTCTGATTGAACCTATCATGCGTTAACATGTACCTCCTTGCGGCAATGTAAACTTTCATCTAATCAAGATATCCTTGGCCTAAATAGTAACCTGCGCTATACACCTCGCTTGGATATTCACCACTTCCGAGGTTCCGCTCGCTATGAAACATATGTAGCCCGGATCTTATCTGCTCCACTCCTTAACTTTACACACACACACACATACATACATACATATATATATATATATATATATATATAATATATATATATATATATATATAACTCATTAATTGAATGGACCATAAACAAAACTTGACTTAAACAGGATTTAGATAATCCTATCAGGTGGTGCTATTAAGTCAGACATGGCTTGGACTAAACTTTGGTCGAAACATATCTAAGTTTATCTAAGTTTATATGGTTTGTTTACAATCATTATATGTAGTATTGGGCAGTTAAAGTATATATGCATAAACTTTGGCTGAAATTGATGGGTGAGCATTGGGTCCAATCGAATACGCAAGGAGCCGTTTAAGCGTTGACTTTTGGGTTCGATTCTGGCTTGGGTTAGCTCATCATTTTCGGTCAATGTTTATATATATATATAAATGTCGCTTTAAATCGGAGTATATATATTATCATTATGATATATTATTATCTGTTTATGTGTGTGCATGTGTGTGTGTGAAATAATATATATTTCTTTACTACCCACAAGGGGCTAAACATAGAGGGACAGACAAAGGGATTAAGTCGATTATATCAACCCAGTGCGAAACTGGTACTTTATTTATCGACCCCGAGAGGATGAAAGGCAAAGTCGACTTCGGCGGAATTTGAACTCAGAACGTAACGACAGACGAAATACCGCAAAGCATTTCGCCCGGCGCGCTAAAGTTTCTGCCAGCTCGCCGCCTAACCATCAGCTCCGTCATCATCACATTAACACTGCTACAATCACAACTACTACTACTACTAACACTACAATCACCTACAATCACCACACCACCACATGTACAATCACTACCACCACTGATACCAACACCAGCACCAGCACCACTGATATCGCCAACACCACCACCACTTTCACCATCACTCTAAACACCGTCACCGATACCTCCATGCATCACCAGCACCATTCCCACATTTCCTATCTAACACCACAAGAATCAACACCAGCGCCACCACACCTACCACCACCACCACCACCATCTTCGCTGGCATTTTAAGAATATATTTCTAAAACAGGTGTAAGTCATTTGCTGTCCAGAGTCACCGAGAGTCTCGTCCTGAAAACTAGTTTGTTAAAGGTCGCTTCACCATTCTACCTTTTGTCACTCATCAATAAACATTATCTTAGAAACATCTGAAGGCTTCTGACTTCTCTTTCATCTTTTTCATACCATTCTTCCACTGACATTTCACACAGCAGCTACACCTTATTTTCTCTGTCTCTCTCACTCTTCCCATCCCCCTAACACTACTCCTCGTATCTCTTACAATCTATTAAACGGTCTGTCTGTCTGTCTGTAAGTGTGCATGTATAGCTACACACAGAGTTAGATACCGAGAGAGAAGGGGAGAAGAGGAAGAGAGAGGAGAGAGGAGAGCGAGAGGAGAGAGGAGAGCGAGAGGAGGAGAGGGAGAGAGAGGGTGGAGGAGAGAGATTTTTATGATTGTCTCTGTGTTTCTATATATGTGTGTATATACGTATATATATATATATATATATATATATATATATATATATGCACACACACATATATATATATACGCACACACATATATATATACACACACATGAAATGGTAGAGAAAGACCGATGATTTTAGTGTGCGTACGTGTATGTGTTTGTGTGTATATGTGTGTGTGTGTGTGTGTGTGTGTTGTGTGTGCGTGTGCGTGTGTGTGTGCGTGTGTGTACGCGCGCCCCTGACAAAATAAATGTTAAGACATTTCTTGTTCCTCTTACTGAAGTCATCGTTGTTCTTGTTATTGTTGTTTTTGCTTTCATAGACTTTTGTCGATTATATCATCGTTATTGTTGTTGCTGTTGCAGTCATTGTTATCAGCAATCCGTTGTTGTTGTTGTTGCTGCTGCAGCTGAACAATCTCTTCTTCTTCTCCTCCTCCTTCCCTTCCTCTTCATTCTGCTCCTCCTCGTATTCCTCCTCTGTTGTCTTCTTTGTTCTCCTGTTTCTTCTTCTCTTCCCTCTTCCTTTTCTCTTCCGCCTACTCTTCCTTCTCCTCCCTTCTTCTCCTCATCCTCCTTCTTCCTTTTCTTCGTCTTCTTCTCCAACTCCTCTTCCTTCTCCTCCCTTCTCCTCTTCCTCCCCTTCTCTTCTTCCTTCTCCTTCTCGTGGTCTCTTTTTCTTCATCTTCTCCACATCCTCCTTCTTCCTCTTCTTTTTTTCTTCTTCTTCTTCTTCTTCTCCTCCTCCTCCTCCCTCTTCTTCTTCTTCTTCTCTTCTCCACCACCTCTTTCTTCTACTCCTTCAATTGCTTCTAGCATTTTAAAATCCGACCCATTTTCTTCTTGATGCCTGCTTTTGTTGTTGTGATTTGCTTTACACAGCACCGACCAACCTTCATCTACAAGACATTATGGCACCATGGTTCTTAGAAAGTCTCTTTACGGCTGCCTGACTTCGATGAAACAGCAGCCAAATTTTCCTCAAACTGCATCGCTACTTTCTTTTCAAGAACAAAGAGGATCAACACTGAATGATGACTTTCTGTCTGTTCTCTTCGTAAAAAAGAATAACGGGATGGGCAGCGGAGGAATGTCTTTAATCGTAGACCGGTTCTTTAAAGCTGATGTTTGGATGAAATAACAGCAGAATCACTTAACGGATTCATATCATTCCTCCATCCGGTTGAGGAGTTCAGTGTTAATTTGACATGCATTTGCTGATTATACGGTCCTGATGGAAAGGCGTGCGGCGGTCAACGACATTCTAATATCGTCTACTTTCCAAACATAATGACATTATACAGCCTCGGTCTCTGGATGACCGTTACTAAGAACGGAGATCTCTTCATCTCTTCACAATGTGAATCGGGGTTGGCATTCGAATGAGGAGGCAAGCAATATAAAGAGTAAACACACACATACATACACACACACACACACCACACACACACACACACACACACACTCTTACACACTCACACACACACACAACATATATATAATTCTGTTTGTTATTTATCGTGAAGTTCTTGAGTTTCTAGAGGTAATGCTGTATAGCACTATTTCATCCTTTTTTAGGGATCTTCAGCATGAATTATCTTGTAGATTATGAAATTTGTCTCTCCAATATGTATTCATAAAAGGGTTTGACTGTTTTTAACGGTTAAAACCTCAAGTTGAGCTAAAGTTGTTTGTTTTAGGTCATTAACATTATCCCCAAAAGTACGTCATTCACCTCGTAAAAATGAACCTCGCGTTTATATAAGTAACTCAATATGTTATCAATTACACAGTAACTCGTTATCTAATATAGTGAATAATTGTGAAACGGATATCAAAGCACCTATCTAAGCCACTGTAAAATCACTAAATTACGTCCCCGTGGTCTCAAATGCAATTCTTAAGCGACCTGTGATGGTTCGTTTCTCACTAAAGGTTTGGAGCAAAACCAATTATATACATGTTTGAGGGAGCTTTTACGAGTCTTTATGTGAACTATAAATGTACTTTTAATTTGCTTGGCACGTAAAAGCACCTACTACACTCTCGGAGTGGTTGGCGTTAGGAAGGGCATCCAGCTGTAGAAACTCTGCCACATCAGACTGGAGTCTGGTGCAGCCATCTGGTTCGCCAGACCTCAGTCAAATCGTCCAACCCATGCTAGCATGGAAAGCGGACGTTAAACGATGATGATGATGATGAGTTGGAACACGATAGCTCGAGCTATGTATGACTACTTAAGCAAACTAATTTTAAAGTCTCACAGCAAGCAATACATTAACAGAATTTTCTGTGATGTATTTAGTGTGGTAAAATTCCAGTTATTACCTACAACACCGGGAGCCCACTCAATTATCCAGGGTGCTGTAATGGTTTGTCTTCTAATATTTTTAAATGTTTACACATTTTTGACAAACAGACATTTACAACATTTATACGTATTGTCTGATGGATGTCTCAGAAATGGCGCCACAATGTTGGTAACAATATCGTAAATAAAAGCCTTGTCAAAAATAATACTGACACTAAAAAAAACTCATGGACAGAACTTGTACAATAGAAAATAGACACCCACCAAAAACTAAAAGTAGTTGCAAACATTAATATGAATGCAAAAAAATAACAGAATATACAACACCAAAATAAACTTCCGTCATTTAATAAAATAATTTTTTTAAAAATAGGCAATGAAATAACTAAAGACACGGAGCTTCAATTTTAAGCAATTGTTCACACAAAGATTGAAAGATATGGGTTTAAAAACTGTACTTAGAGTAACAAGAACATTAACAACAATAATACTACTAATAATTGTCACTTGTCTATGCTATGCATAAAAAAGACTGATTCAGATAGATAGAAGGGGGAAAAAAGGATCGGAAGAGGAATGTCACCAAAGACAGTGCATCCTTGCCTGACAAATCTATCCGACAAAGAGGAAGAGACTGGCAGAATTGGAGTAGCACAGACTATAACAGTCCTCCCACCGAATAAAACGCATATACTGTAGCATTACCCTACAGGCTAATACCACAGTATATGTGTCTTATGAACACCAGGATCGTAATAAATTTTCGCACGTATAATGATTTGTCTGATGTTTTGTGCAACGGAATGAGTATCTAGTGAATAGAAAGGTAATTTGCAAAAGCATGTGTTTAGGTGAGGGCTGTATATATATATATATATATATATATATATATATATATATAATGAGAGAGAGAGAGAGAGATTGATAGCTAGACAGATAGATAGATAGAGATAGATAGATAGAGAGAGAGAGAGAGAGAGAGAGAAAGAGAGATAAGTTTCTTTATTAGCCAACCAGGGCCGAATACAGAGGGGACAAAATACAATGTAAAGCTATTCTTTTCGAAAATAGAAAAAAAAAGAAAATTTCAATGAAAAGGGATTATGTGGGAAAAAAAACGATCAAAAGGGATCGTGTATCAGAATAATTTTAAAAGTGTAAAAAGCAAGATTAGGTTTATTCGTGGAAAGAAAAGCCTACGGAAAAGACCTAGGTAACCTCAGGCAGGGAATAAACACATGAGATCAAAGTGCTCTCTCTCGGTTCCACCCACCCACCAGTGGTCTTTCAGCGCGCCGGACACCATCCCAGAATTTCTGCGTACCCGTGCTATTGCTAGAGAGCCGTTGAGCTTACACTAGGTTCTTCTGACCTTTCAGCAGGTTTTGTTATTAATCCTGCTAGGTTTCTAGCAGCCCTCCTCAACAAGATAGCCTGGTAGGGGTGTCAGTTTAGTCGCTGGCAACCCGATCATGCATTAGGTTGTACAGGATTCCATGCTATCAGTAGCACTTATAAGGGCCTCATAAGTGACCTGACATACATACATAGCCACTCATAATAAGAAGGAGTACTGGTGGAATGCCCCAGCGAAAACCTCAATAAAATGTAAACGCAATAGACCTGATATTATGATTTGGAATAGAGAAGAGAAATTGTGTACAGTTGTGGAAATCAGCTGCCCAGCAGATGTTAACATAAAGCTAAAGATCAGCGAAAACGAGAATACTTACACTGAACTGTTGAGAAATCTGCAGTTACTCTATCCAGACTACAAGTTCAGGTTTATACCTGTAATTATTGGGAACCTGGGATATGTAACACACTGCCTAAATACCAATTATGAGAAATTAGACTTCTCAAATCCAGAAAAGAGAAACCTGATTTGAAGACTACAGATTCAATTCATCACTGGAATTGTAAAATTCTGTAAAACTTTCCAGAAGTTTATCATTTAATTATATATGAGCATGTCTAGATATGCAAGTATATGCATGAGGAGACATACATAAAACATACAAATCTGCACATACATACACACATACATACATACATATACAGGGTGGGGAAGCAAAATTTACAATATTTTGAGGCAGGGATTGAAAGACTGTGTATGACCAATTAGTTTATTGAAAGTCATGAGAATTTATTTGTCACAAGAAAATTTACATAATAGAAAATGTTTTTATTCTATGTGTCCTCCTCTTTTCTCAGTAACTACCTTTACACGCTTCCTGAAACTTGCGCAAGTGTTCCTCAAATATTCGGGAGACAACTTCTCCCATTCTTCTTTAATAGTATCTTTAAGAAAGTCGACATTGCTGTGTGATGTTCTATTGGTAGCATGTTCTAAAACGCCCCAAATAGCACAATCCAGAGGGTTTAGATCTGAGCTAGACAGCAGCCATAAACATGATTCCAAAAAATTGCTGAAGTTGGATTTGCAGAAATCTTGTATTTTTCTAGCTGTTTGGGCTGGAGCACCATCCTGTATCCATACATAATTACCATCTGGGTAGTTTGCTTTAAGCCATGGCAATACCTGGTATCTTAGAGTCTTGTAGTAAGTATTAACATTGATCTTTTCATCAGCTTTGTAGAATTTTATGGGCATTTTCTTTCCATCGGAAGCCACAACACCAAAAGCCAGAACTTGAGCAGGATGTTTTGTTTCGAATGTCCCCTTAACCTCAGCTGTCAATTTTGCGATAAATCTGTCATTTCTGCAATTCAAAACAGCATCGACAGTGAAGATCTTTTCATCTGAAAAGATCGTTAAAATGTAGGACTTTTTCTTGAACCATGTGATAATTTTCTTGCACCTTTCCAATCTCTTTTCCTTCATAGCTGTTGTCAACAAGTGTTTTGGTGTTCTTGTGTAAGATTTTAACCTCAAATCATATTTTATTGCATTTCTAATGGTCTTGTTGTCTACCTCAAGTTCAACTGCCATTTTCCTCATGGATTTGGTTGGGTCCTTTCGGATTTGGGATGTGAGAGCTTTAATAAAAGCTTTGGTACGTATTTTGTTGATTCCTCCACTTCCAGACTTCCTCGTAATAGTTTTGTTCATAGTCATTCTATTCTTTACGTTATAAACAGTCTTTATGGACACTCCAACTATTCTTGAAATTTCCTTTGGTGTGACGAGTGCATTCAGCAAATCACACATTCTTTGATGTTTGCTTTCCTGATTACTTATATGGGCAAAAGTTTCTGAAAAGGTAAGGATAATAGTGTTAGGTATGATTATGACATTAATATATGCTAAGTTTCAAAACAATTGACTTAGTCCCTGCTGAGAAAAAACAGCTTAACTTTCATTGTAAATTTTGCTTCCCCACCCTGTACATACATACATACATACATACATACATACATACATACATACATACATACATGCATACATACATATATACATTCAAACATACGTACATACATACATACATACATACATACATACATACATACATACATACTTATGGAGGCAATTATGCGGATAAACATATCATATATATTAAATATAGCAGCTTGAGTATGAAGTACAGAATATGAATGTATGTGCGTGTATAATACATACATATATATATATATAATAATAATAATAATAATAATAATAATAATAATAATAATAATAATAATACTAATATAATAATAATATAATATATTAATAATAATAATAATAATAATATGAGGGAGTATATCCAAACTTACAGGGAAAAAATTAGATTTAGGATAAATCAATTTCACAGTATAAATATTAAATTAAATTAGAGATAAAACCACTATTAGGCAAGCCAAATAATGATAGACATAAACCAAAACATAAAAAATATATATATAATTAATATAATATATAATATATATAAAATATAAAATTTAAAATTAAATTATTAAAATTTTAAATTTATATTTTTTAATTTTTATATTCTTTAATTTTTTAATTTTTAAACTTTTAATTTTTTATATAACTAACCAAAAAGTATAAAAAAGTTAAATATAATATAATAAGTAAAAACACTACGTACGTTTCATGGCTATAATTCAATTCGAATTACAATTAAGTTTAAATTTAATTGAAAATTCGAATTAAAATTATAGTCAATCTTCAGGTTAATGATAATAGTTAAATAAATAAGCAAATAGACTAAATAATATTTTTTAAATAAATAAAATGATAATTTTTCTTATAAAAAACTCTGTCATCTAAATTAGAAACTTAAAACATTAGGATTATGTCATACAACCCATTTATTATGTTAAATATTAATTTTTAAGGTAAAAAATAGATAGAAAAATGTATTATCTATTAAGATATAATATGGCTTTAAAAACATAATAAACTCACGAATGTCCTTAACTCAGTTATAGTCCAATATCTAATTACCAAATTATTTAACAAGATAATCACTATTCATATTTTAAAATTTAAGTTCAGATCTAATAATTATAAAATATTTTAAAATAATAACTAAATTATTATCAACAAATATAATAATTAAGATCTAAAATTTACTCTATCAATAAATATATAACATATAATGAAAAATAAATAAATCAATTAATCCATTATTACTTACGTAAATATTAAATATTAATATAATATATTTATGAAATATATTAAAAGATTAAAGATTAAAAAGCAAATTATAAATGTATAACTTATCTTAAAAGAACCGTATAACTATTTAACGATCTATATATCTCGTTGGCTAAGTAATAACTTACAAATAACGAACAGTTATAATCTAATAATGAAATACATATCTTCAACAACTAAATAATTATAGAATCAAATTAACAATCAGTAGTTATATAGTATTCAATACAATACAACAAAACTTATTAAAATAACTCTAATAGAAAATGTTTACTTAGCTTTCAAAAATCGTGTTATTAACTAAAATTAGGTTATACTAAAATAGGTTATACGTTTATAATTTGCTTTTTAATCTTTAATCTTTTAATATATTTCATAAATATATTATATTAATATTTAATATTTACGTAAGTAATAATGGACTAATTGATTTATTTATTTTTCATTATATGTTACATATTTATTGATATATTATTATATTATTATTATATTTGTTGATAATAATTTAGTTATATTTTTAAATATTTTATAATTATTAGATCTGAACTTAAATTTTAAAATATGAATAGTGATTATCTTGTTAAATAATTTGGTAATTAGATATTGGACTATAACTGAGTTAAGGATATTTGTGAGTTTATTATGTTTTTTAAAGCCATATTATATCTTAATAGATAAATACATTTTTCTATCTATTTTTTTACCTTAAAAATTAATATTTACATAATAAATGGGTTGTATGACATAATCCTAATGTTTTAAGTTTCTAATTTAGATAATACAGTGTTTTATAAGAAAAAATATTATTTTATTTATTTTTAAAAAATATTGTTTAACTCTATTTGCTTATTTATTTAACTATTATCATTAACCTGAACATTGACTATAATTTTAATTCGAATTTTCAATTAAATTTAAACTTAATTGTAATTCGAATTGAATTATAGCCATGAAAAGTACGTAGTGTTTTTACTTATATTATATTTAACTTTTTTATACTTTTTGGTTAGTTATATAAAAAAATTAAGTTTAAAAATTTAAAAATTTAAAAATTTAAAACTTTAATTTTAAATTTTATATTTCATATATATATTACATATTATATTAATTATATATATTTTTTGTTTTTTATGTTTTGGCTTATTGTCTATCATTGTTTGGGTTGCCTAATAGTGGTTTTATCTCTAATTTAATTTATATACTCTTTACTCTTTACTCTTTTACTTGTTTAAGTCATTTGACTGCGGCCATGCTGGAGCACCGCCTTTAGTCGAGCAAATTGACCCCGGGACTTATTCTTTGTAAGCCCAGTACTTATTCTATAGGTCTCTTTTGCCGAACCGCTAAGTGACGGGGACGTAAACACACCAGCATCGGTTGTCAAGCAATGCTCGGGGGACAAACACACACACACACACTTATATATATATACATATATACGACAGGCTTCTTTCAGATTCCGTCTACCAAATCCACTCACAAGGCATTGGTCGGCCCGGGGCTATAGCAGAAGACACTTGCCCAAGGTGTCACGCAGTGGGACTGAACCTGGAACCATGTGGTTGGTTAGCAAGCTACTTACCACACAGCCACTCCTGCGCCTATATATATATATATATATATATATATATATATATAATATATATATATATAATATATATATATATATATATATATGTATATATATATATATATATATGTATATATTATATATATATATATATATATAATATATATATATATATATATATATTAATAGATGAGAAAGTTGGTTTGTGAAAGCACGTCGTTGAATATATAGAAAATAGTAAAAAGTGAAAAAAACTACAGAAGGCTTGTTTTAAAAGGTTAAAAAATATATATTTGAGTCAATATGTCTGAAGAATGTTATAAATTTTTTTTTCTTACAATGACATAATTTAGAAGAAATGACCGGTTTCGCGTTCAGCTTTTCAAATTTCTTACATCGTTATGTTTACGTTGAGAAGAGTTATCGTTATGTTTATGTTGAGAAAAGTTCCAGATAAGGGGAGGTAATAAGTGATTTCTTCCGGTGTAAGGGAGATAATCGCTTAAAATTTTTTGCCTTTCCTTTGGAGTGAATTTCTCTGTATAAGTATGTTGGAATGGTTAAGTCTGGGCTTGTACTTTTCAATGAAGAATGTTTCCTTGTTTAATCTAATTTGTGTTGGTGTTCCGATAGCACATTGGTAAAATGGAAAGATTAAAAATTGTGGTAGTAGTTGCTTTGCGCATTTCTCAATGTGCTCACTAAAGGGTATCATTCTGTATTCTGGGAATGCAATCTGTTGTCGATACAGTGTGCATTTACGTCTGAGTGATAGTCCCGTGGATCCCACGTAGTCTTGGTGACAGCCCGAGCATTTTATGACATAAATTATGTTTTCAGAGGCACAAGTAAAATTAGATTTGATCTTGAATTTCTGTCCCTCTTTGAAGAGGAATTCTGATCCTTCTAGCAGGTTTGGACATGTTGCCCAGTTCGGTCTACCACATTTCTTACTTTTGCATCCGTAATTTCAGAAAACAATTTTGCCTTTGTGAGAATCTTTTTAAGTGATTTAGGTTGTTTGTAGCTTTTAATGATTTGGTGTATGTTTAGAATTTCCTTTAATTTGGGGTCCTTATGAAGTATTGGTAAATTCTGGGTGATGATGGTGAAGGCTTCTTTGTTTCTGGGGTTGTATGTGGATATGTAGGTAGTATATTCGGGGATGGTGTGTTGTTGTGTTGAACTTTTCTTAAATTTCTATGTTGATTTCTGTTGCACGTCTGATCCCATCCTCTATGAGTTGAGCTGGGTAATGTCTGTCAATTAGGGTGTTTTTGAGTTCTTGCAGTCAAAAGTTCCTGGTATTTTGTTCTGACACTATGTGCATATCCTTCTTGCAAGGTTGAAGGGGATGTTTTTTTTAGTGTGTCTTGGGTGGCATGAATTAAAAAGAAGGTATTGTTTGGCGTCTGTGGCTTTGTAAAAATGTCTGTTCTATTTTAAGGTTAATTTTTTTAATTAGTATATCCAAGAATGGGAGCTCCTTTTGGTTGTATTCCATTGTGAACTGTATATTTGGGTTTATGCTGTTCAATAGGTTTTTAAATTTTAGGAGTTTATCTGTGTTTTCATTCCAGAGTATAAAACAATCGTCCAGGAATCGTTTCCAATTCTCTTTTATGTATTGAGAGAGAAGGTTTCCAAAGATTGATAAAGATTCCTGGTAAATGATTATTTCCAGGTAGCCCATTGTTAGGTTCGCAATAACTGGTGCTGCCCTTGTACCCATAGCAATTCCGGATTTTTGACGGTAAAATGTATTGTCAAACATGAAGTGGTTATTATGTAGGATGAATTCAATTGATTTAGTAATGAGTTCTTTACTGATCCTTTTTGGTATTTATTCCGGAAATTGGTCCAGCCAGAACTGTATTGCCTCTAGTCCATAATTGTGAGGTATACTGGTATATAAGTTAACTACATCAAATGAAACCATGATTGTTTCTTCCTTGGCTTTTTTTGGAAGGTGGTTTAACATATCTAAGTCATCTCTGA
>NC_043004.1:9854437-9887692 GCF_006345805.1 Octopus sinensis
ACACACACACGATACATATACATGCACGCACACGCACACATACTTCAATATTCTGACCTGTGGCAGGGGCAAAAACACCACTCCTTATTCTTACAAACTAGCCAGCTACTAGCCTGTTGTTTACAGCTACAACCACACACACATACACACACACACGCACACACACGCACACACATGTCATCATTGCACACATACACACACACACACACGCACACACACGCACACACATGTCATCATTGCACACATACACACACACACGCACACGCAGACCTACACTTACACACACATTCCCCCTCCTACATTCCGCTGTCTTTGACCATACTACTCTTCTGTCTTTGAAAACATCTTTCTTCACCCTTTCTCCTTCCGGTCTATCAAAATGTGACCTCGTGTGTACCGTTGGCGATTTTTTTTCCTCTGTCTTCCCTTCTCTGGATCTTTCCTCCTCCTATGTTTCCGACGAAGAGCTCCGCTCGAAACGTTATACCCTCCTTCTTCCCTACTTTCCTGAGCGTCCAATAATACTATATTTGTTCCACGTCCTCGCGTTGTTGTGTTTTTTTGTGTTTTCTTGTTTGGATTAACTATATATATATATTAACTATATATATCCTTTTTACATGCGGTCTCCAAACTGTAAACACACTTTTTTCCCTTGAGCTCGCCAGAATTTTCGTTAAGCCAGAAAAAGGCCTTTTTCGTTTGTTTTCTTGTTTATATTTTTTATTTTTTATTTCTCGTATTGTATTTTCTTGTACATGTATTTTTATCTTGTATTTTATTTTGTATTTTTATTTGTATCGTTTTTACGTCCTGTTTGTGTTACATTTTTTTTCTTTCTTTGTTTTTACCCTTCTGCGAAGTAATTTTATTTAATTCTCTCGCAGGAAGGGCTAGTTTGCCGAGTCGTGTTCTGTCCTACCTTCGAAACACGCTGCAGTATATAGGGACAGCTGATGAAGGGGATTTTTCCTTGTGTAGTTTGTCTTGTACTCTCTTTTTCTGTTGTAAAAAAATGGTTTGTTCCATGCTTGTTTTCCGTTTTCGTTTCTCGTTGAGTTCTACGTCTATTTGTGGTGTCCTGTACTCACGTATATATATTTATATATGCATGTATATATACATGTAGATGTAGGTACGTACATATATGTATGTATGCATATATTTTATTTATTACACTATTGTATGACTGAGCGCCTTCGCGTCGATTCGATTCTATTCGTTCGTTTCGTTCCGTTCTTCTTCTCCAAGTACTGTTTTATATATATATATATATTGTATTCCCTGCCCAACCCGTTATATTTAATATATACAATTTGTTTATCCGCATCATTGCCTCCATATTTGTTCAACTTGATCCTTCTTATAGCCAGACTTTACCTCGCGGAATTGATCCACTGTAAAGACATCGGAGTCTTAAGTTTGAATCTTTTGAGAGTTACTAAGTGTCTTCCATTTAAGTGTCTTCCATACTGAGAATCTCTAGATGTCATCTGTTGAATACATACATATATATATATATACATACACTCATGCAGGAATACATACATGCACACATGCATACAAACATACACACATATAGACGGGCGCGCGCACACACACATCGCTTGTTGTTGTTGTTGTTGTTGTTGTTAGTGGTATTGTCGCCATTACTGTTATTGCTATAACTACTCTTGTTTGTGTTGTTATCGTTGTTTTTGTTGTTGTTGTTAAGAGCGTCTTTCACTCAGCCGTGAATAGATATCTTTTCAATGCTCTCTAATATACGACATTCTGACAGAAGGAAAGAAAAACATTTACAACAGTCAGCCATCATCATCCAACACCGTCTTTGTTTTGTTTACTTTATTGTTAGCTTTTATTTGCTTTTTATTATTATTCAGCTGTTTCTTCTTCTTCTTCTCTTCTTCTTCTTCTTCTTCTTCTTCTTCTTCTTCTTTCTTCTTCTTCTCCTTCTTCTTCATTTTCCCTCTTCCTTTTCTTCTTTCATGTCTTTTCATTCTTCTCAACCTCCTTCCTCTTCGCCATCTTCTTCTTCTTCTTCTTCTCCTCTTCCTTCTTCTTCTTCTTCTTCTTCTCCTTCTTCTTCTTCTCCTCCTCCTCCTTCTTCTTCTTCTTTTTCTTCTTCATCTTCTTCTTTTTCATCTTCTTTTTCTTCTTCTTCATCATCTCTTCTTCTTCTTCTTCTTCTTCTTCTTCTTCTTCTTCTTCTAAACCTCTTCCTTTTCTTCTTTGCTGTCTTCTCATTCTTCTCAACCTCCTTCCCCTTCGCCATCTTTTTTTTCTTCTGGGACAACTTGCACCCCTGCCGGAATCCAACACCCACGTTGAAAGGTTCGATTTAGCATCCATTACATGAACGCTAATATCTTGGCATTCGTAGAAGGGGCTTCACGGCAAACAGAATTTCCCTGTTGACTCCAAACTCCTGCAATATCCTCCGCAATATGGCCAGTGCCATGCGCTCGTATGCCTTTTCGAGATCTGTTGAGCAAACATACTGCACTTCACAATATTCCTATGAAATTTTAAATACATTTGTTGTTGTTGAGTGAATATTTTTGTTGGTTGTGCTGCGCCTAGGAAAAAAGCTCCCTTGCTGCTCATCCAGCTCAGGCTTGACAGTATCCCTGTCGCTGAGGCTCAACAGAGAGATTCTTTTATAATTAAAGCACTTATTTTCGGTTTCTTTTTTAGAAATTAGGATTACCACTCCGGGTTGCCATTGATTTGGTGTTATTCTATAGGTCCAATAATTTCAAGATTTTAACATCTCGAACCAAATTTCATCCTCTTCAGCGGTCTTCTCACCTTTGAGTGCCTTAATCGCTTTGTGACTTTTACCCCTGCCAGGTTAGTCTTCGATCCAAAAGACATTTCAGATCGATTGATTTTGTTATGACGGGATTTAGGAGACCAGCAAAGTATTCTGTCCACCTTCCAAAGATGCTCTTCTCTATGGAGAGGAGAAGTCAATCCGAGTTCTTAATGGCAGATACCGAAGAGAAGAGCGTCTATTTACGAAGTCGGTGGATGTCTGCCAGAATATTTTATTGGCTAATCTAAGCTAAGAGTTTAGCTTAACGTCTCAAAATCTTCGCCTAACTTAGAGGTTTTTACTGTCTTTACTGCAATTTGTGCCTTTTTCTCAGTCAACACATAATGTATTTCTCAGAGATCCTGAATTAATACATTCAAGCAACCAGTCTATAATCTAAATATAACATCCAAGTTTCTAAATATAACATATAGTTTCTCAACCATTTTTTTTTTTACCTATTGTCCCCTTTCATTTCCATTTTGTTCAGGTGGACCATTCGATGTTTTAAAATTTCAGTTATATTTTTATAATTAATTATTAGGAATTGTATAAAGAATAATTTTGAAACATTCTTTGTATTGTGAAAGTATAACTAGTTTATCTATATTACATTTAAAATGAACTTCAATCTTGCTTGCTTTCAGGTTCCCCTGAAATGTGAATACAAACGGAATAAAACAAGTTTCGCGTAGATCGGACCAGTGGTTCTTGAGATATTGGTGGTTGGGCGGAGGGTATAAATACCCAAAACGGTGCATAATGGGAAAATACCCCGAAAATAACTTAACCTTGAAAGAGGAGAAACTCTAACCTTTCTTTTAGACACATTAGTGACTTTAACTTGCTAACGAAAAAATAAGAGTTGTTTTTTTACAGTAAATGCTTCTGTTTTCGTTTTTGTTAAACACAATATTTTAATCATTTAGAAATAGTTTTAAGTGAATGTGATTTCAAAAATCTAAGTTGTTTGTAAGGTAAGTATTTATATTTTAGCTTTCTTTAAACATACAATATTTCAGTGTTTTTTTAAAGTAATTTTCAAGTGAATATAGTGAGTGAATGATACAGTGAGACAGAGAAGAGAGAGAGAGAGAAAGAGTGAGTGAGTGAATGAGTGAGTGAGTGAGTGAGTGACTGAGTGAGTGACTGAGTGAGTGACTGAGTGACTGGGTGAGTTAGTGAATGATACAGAGAGACTGAGAAGAGAGACAGACAGACAGACGGACAGACAGATAGAGTGAGTGAGTGAATAAGTGAGTGATTGAGTATGCGAATGAGGGAGTGATTGAGTGAGTGAGTGAGTGAATGATACAGGGAGACAGAGAGAGAGAGAGAGAGAGAGAGAGAGAGAGACAGACAGGCAGACAGACAGACAGACAGACAGACAGAGTAATGAAAAGAGAAGGCGAAAGAGAATAAATGTGAAAAATCTACATCGACACAGAACCAAGCCTCTTAACATTTTGTTTCACCTTTTTGTTCAAAGTCGTTGTGGTTGTTACTCTTGTTATTCTTGTTCCTATTCTTCTTGTGGCATTTCTTTCTTCTTCTTCTTCTTCTTCTTCTTCTTCTTCTTCATCTTAAACGGCTGTTTAACGACATGATTGAGAAAGCAGTAATAGCAGACGAACACACCGAGACCAACTCCCCAAAGCCACATATTTACTTCGTCTCTTTTGTTCCAGTTCTACTCTACAGTTTATCTCAGCGTGACTCTACCTACAACTTCCTTGCTCTTCCATATTCTGCTTATACTCCCCCTCCTCCCTCCTACACACTTCCACTACTTCCAAACTTATCTTCTCTTAACAACAAACATACGTTCGCACTCATAAACAACATAAATAACATATTGTATATGAATAACGATCTCTACATATATCTGTATCAAATTCTCTCTCTCTCTCTCTCTCTCTCTCTCTCTCTCTCTCTCTCTCTCTCTCTCCCTCTCTCTCCTTTTTCGTACCATTTTCTCTCTCTCTCTTCCTCACTCTGTCTATTTCTTTATGATTTAAATATCTGCATATACTTACACACTCAACACAAACATTTACAACGGTATAGAATTACCTATAGGCAGGTATACACTCACACAGATGCTCGTATAAGACATATACGTATATGTATGCGTGTGTCTATATATATGCATACACACACATGCACACACACGCACGCATACACACGCACACACACACACACACACACACACACACACACACACAAGTTCTTGAAAGAATTCAAGCCGGTCGCTAACAAAGCGACAAGGTTTTTTTTTTATTTGAGAGAGTTTCCAGTGTTTGTAAATATGAGGTTCAGTTGGTGTGTTGGTTGGCTTGTTGGTGCATACACCAAAGTGTGTGCATCTATTAACATAAGAATTTCAGATGGAGAATCTTTGGAATGTCATGCAAATTTTTATTGTGCCATTAATAGACTGGATTTGGAGAATCCGCATCAGTTTCTTTAGTTCTTTCTCCGTGAAACCGAGCATTTCTAAGTTTTGTGCAAATCTGTTACTACATAATCTATGAGGATAAATACCAATGATAATTCATAGTCAGGGTGCAAGAGGTATAAGCTCCGCATTAATTCGCCATAAACGTTCCGTTTATCTTGGACTTTTAATTACATATTCACATCCGTTGAACAATTGACCTCTACAACATGTCTATAGTTGTACATAACATTCAAGAAGGCTTCGGACCTATGGCTTTTGGCTACATGGCTCTCTTTGTTCCTAGGGATAAGAGTGGTCCGTGCAACCGTCAGCTAATCTTGTACATCTAGCTCAGTTTCTTTTATTTTATTTTTTCTATTTTAAAAAGGTTCGTGAGAAGTTCCCTGTAGAATGTGAGCTTTTTTGTAGCAGTAGCTTACTTTCAGATCTCTCCAGTTGATTTTCCATTCGGCAGCTTCATAGGGATCATCAGGAGTGTTTCATTGGTAATGTTATACGTTTTGGGAGAGGCATTTACACAATACTCACTTCGTGGTCGTTTAACCATGCTGCATCGCAGTTGTGTGCCCAATGCTTACATTACAGATTCCTCTCGGTCTTCCTGGGGAGGAATATTTACTACCTTGATGGTATCGCCTTTCATATTGCGATATACAGCTTGTGGATTTCGGGGAAACTTTCGGGTTATCATTCTTCGTTCATATCATTTTTGACAATAACGAAGCTTTTCACTTACCGCTCGTAGATCGTGTTTGAAGGTGACAAGTTTGCCCGTGACTGTTTCTCAGCAGAAATTCCCATACAGTTTGGAAATATCTGTCCTGCAGTCGTAGCTGGATATTCGTGAACGCATTTTAACTTTTACATTTGATGACAGTGTCCAACAGTCCTATCTTTTTTCTTGACCGTTGTTGTTATTTTGGAAGGAGGTGATCCAATTTGGTTCTGTATTATCCTCTGCATCGGTCCCTCTTAATCCCATCTATTGGTGCACAATTACTGCGCTACAATATAGCAGAACATTAATTGTCCAAAAGTTGGGAGTTTGGTTTTGAGCCGCTTGTTCTCTAGCAATTCCGTTGATAACGGATAACATCAGGTCAGTGGGGTTTTCTTTCCAACCCATGTTGGTATTTGCTCTCTCATGCAGTTCCTTATGTATATAATTAGTGAAATCCTGCATGAACTTCAATGCAAGCTGTAATTTTACTATTTTATATTCCTCACTTGTTCTTATAGTATCATAAATGGTTGCCACATGTCCGTGTAGTGGTGGCGGTTTGTTACTGTTATGTCTGTGTTGGTCATGTTCTTTGTCGTTCACAGTCTCTTCGCGGAAAAAAGTATGCTGTTGTTAAAATGAATATTATCCTTTGTAAATTTTGGTAGAGTGATTTTTTATTTATTTATTTATTTATTTATTTATTTATCTATTGGTCAGATGACGTATTTGTTTTCCACAAATGTAGCTTGCTGGCGTAAAGGTTTTGCTGAAAAATTTGAGAATGTTGGCTATTTCTTATCCCAATAATCTTTAAGTCTCTTCCTGTAGCCTATCGAGGGATCATCCCTTGCCTTTCTGTAGAATTGATATAGCTCTTGGTTCAGTTCAAAATCCACTGGAATTTTTCTCGATAGATCCGCGATCTGCGATAGCTGACTCTGGGTTCTTTTGTCACTATGGTGTATGTATAGTAAAATTTCCACCTGGTTTGTATTTCATTGTTTGATTACTACAACGACCTTTTCATAAAAGATTGTTTCTTTGCATTTACTCAAATAAATAAATAAATAAATAAATAACCATTTCTTTTAAAAGGCTTCTAAAAGCAAATTCACTTATAATAAAAGGTGTATAAACAGCAAACCTGCCCAGTGTTTCCAGGTATCCGATTCACAGACGCCCGTTTCTGGCTCTTCAACTTTCTTCGATAAGAGCTTCTGAAGAGAGAGAACCCTGGGCTGATTCAAAACACCAACTGTAACTAAAAAACAGTCAACATTAGTGACTGAGGTGCGCTAGTGAACCGCCTGGTCGGAATCAAAAATAGCAGCATTAACGTTAAGCAGTGATTAGGAATAAACGAACTGCTTGCCCAGAAAGAATATTGGCTTTCATTTTCCTGCCTCATACAATAATAAGTTTATTTACGTCGGAGTAAGACGGAGCTCGTTCCGGAAGCAGTGAATGAGAATGAAGGATGTATTCCTGGTTTGTTGAGCGTTATCAATAACGCGTACTATTCACAGCCAAACACAGCCTTGGACGAAATCTGCCAGCGTAATGTTTTCTGTGGTTCATTATGGATCTTCCTCTCAGTTCTTTTTGTAAATGTGATCAGACGGAAGAAATGCCACTGAGCACTTTGTCCGGCGCGGTAACCATTCAGCCAGTTTTTCGCCTTACTTACGGAGCATGTGTTGACCGTTGATTAATGAAACAAGAAACAGTCCAAACAGACCAGGTGGGGATTGAAGAGAGAGAGAGGGGGGGAGTGGCGAGAGGAAAGTGACCAGATGTGTCGGTACACTATCAAAGCAATACATACTATACTTGCCCTTGTACATCTCCAGTCAACTACTTAAGGGCCAAAATAATAACAGTAGCAACGACAACAACAACAACAATAATAAAAATGATTGTTATTATTGTAGGGTGGGTTGTAATTCTGCACCAGATTGACCAACCTCATTGAAAACATTTGTGAATTTGCTGCTGATCACCTGCTCCAGGTCCCAGAGTGAAGGGAGAAGAGATCGTGTGCCAAATGGCCGGAAACTCAAGCCACATTGCTGTTATCATAGAAATACGAGTAGTAGCTATAGCAGCATCAGCAACAGTAGTAGTAGTAGTAGTAGTAGTAGTAGTAGTAGTAGTAGTAGTAGTAGTTGTTGTTGTTGTGTTGTTGTTGTTGTTGTTGTTGTTGTTGAGGTAGAGAAACAGTCACAGTGATGAGGAAACAACCGATTACTTGTAGCAGCAGTCGAAACATATTTAATGGGGTTTGATGATGAGTAAAAGAAGAGAGAAATAACACGACAGAGATGATGATGATGAGGAGGAGGAGGAGGAAGAGGAAGAGGAAGAGGAAGAGGAGGAGGAGGAGGAGGGCGATGGCGACGACGTCGATGACGAAAATGACGAGGAAGAAGAGAAAGAGAGCGACGACGACGACGAAGATAACGAGGAGGAAGAAGAGAAGAGGAGGGGAGGAGGATAAAGTGGAGAAGAAAGGGAAGAGGATAAAGTGAAGGAGGAGGAGATGATGTTGATGATCGAGATGATCTCTGCATGTAGTGCCGTGAAAGGTGAAGTAAAATCGGACATGTTTCTTTATTGTTATGCCTCTTCAGCGATGTGTATTATTACTCGTACACAACAGACACTAAATTATTTGAAAGAGCAAATATATATATATATATGTAACCTCCCGAAAGAGCTGTTCTTCACTCCTGCTCCAGAGCGTCGGCTGCGGGGGTCACTCCGAAAAGCTCTATCTGCGACGATTTCATCTCAATCGTAGGAGAAGGGCTTTCTCCGTCCGGGTTGCGGATCCGTGGAATAAGCTGCCGGACGAGATAGTGAAGATGCCGACGACCACTCGGTTCAAAGTCTCTCTTGACCAGAAATGGCCTGAACTCTTTGCATGATTACCACCCTGTACATAACTCCATGTCCCCCTACATGGCCTTGCTTTTTGCTTTTTGAGCCAAAAAATGAACTTAACTTAACTTAACTATATATATATATATATATATATATATATATATATACAGTGAAGTTTTACTATAGCATCGTATATTATCGACTGCTATTTCCAGTAAATATTGGTGCATTGTTGTACCACTATCCTATATTTATACTTTAACCTGATGGTGCTTTCTTTTACTGGAAGCATACTACTGTATTGCACTATTTCTCTCTCTCTCTCTCTCTCTATATATATATATATATATATATATATATATATATATATATGTATGTATAAAATATATATATATATAAAAAATAAAATATTTATATAAAATATATAAGAAATTATATATATATATATATATATATATATATATATATATATATGAGAAAATGGAGAAACAAATTCATTTCGATCATCAACTTATGGATATTACAATCTCACATTATTTATTAATTATACAAATGGGAACATCAAAATCGAACAAAACAATAAACATCAATATGTAATATAATAATAAAAATTAAGATAATACAAATAAACTGCTCCATACACCTGTTTCTGCCTATGGTCAGGAGTCAAGCATCTATAGGCAATTTAAGTTGAATTGACTCTTGACTATAGGCTGAAACAGCTGTAAGGAGCAGTTTATTTGTATCATTTTTATTTTTATTATTATATTACATATTGATGTATATTGTTTTGTTCGATTTTGATGATCCTATTTGTATAATTAATAAATAATGTGAAATTGGAATATACGTAAATTGATGATCGAAATGAATTTGTTCCTCCATTTTCTTATGTGTATTATGAATTTACTGTAAAAATATTTTTTACCTTCATCCATTCAATACAATAAATGAATTAATTGCATTGCAATTAAAAGCTTTTATGTATTTAGTATTTGGGTACTTTACCAGCAGTATATTAGATAACTGATATCCCATAGTGGGTTACTTTCATAATCCCTATCTTACTTTGTACTATATATATATATATATATGCATATATGGGTACAGGACGTCGCAAAAAGGTGCAAATAACATGAAATATGTAAACAACGAGAAAGAACGGAAAACAAGACAAGTAAACACAGAAAAAGGAGTTTTCATCAGTTGTCGGCTGTCTATCTAG
Source organism: Octopus sinensis (assembly GCF_006345805.1). Taxonomy (NCBI): domain Eukaryota; kingdom Metazoa; phylum Mollusca; class Cephalopoda; order Octopoda; family Octopodidae; genus Octopus; species Octopus sinensis. The sequence goes on from NC_043004.1 coordinate 9,864,549, forward strand.
TCATTTCGAGCATTCAACGACAATATGCGCCTTCAAAGACAGTTGCTGCCATAAATTCTAAAATAAAATTCAGGATTTATGGAGTGACCATGAGAGTCTACCAAGGCTTATAAAACTAAGAAGTGACTAGCATTTCTTATTGTAGATGCGGCATTCATATTCATGTGTTGCAATTAGGTTTCCGTTCGGTGCAGAACCAAAATTTTATACTTTCATATGGATTGTGAGTCCAGAGCAACTGGAAAATATTGTACCACATACATATATACGTACATACGATCGTTCATGCATGCATGCATGCATACATGCTTGCATACGTACATACATGCATACATAATACATGCATGAATACATGCATACATACATGCATGCATACATAAATACATACATTCATGCATGCATGCATACATACATACATACATACATACAAACATACATACATGCATGCATGCATGCATGCATACATTCATACATACATACATACATACATACATACATACATACATACATACATGCATGCATGCATGCATACATACATACATACATGCATACTTACATACATACATACATGCGTCTAAAACTGAGACATCTTGTCACTAACCCTAACCCTAACCCTAAATTTTAGCCTTTCGTTTTTTTTCTTAATTGTGATCCCTAAATTAATTTAACAATTAAGAAAAAAAAAACAAAGGCTAAAACGAAAGCAAAAACTCAAAACAAAAACAAAACGAATAATTTTAGACACACGCGTAAGGATGTTGTCTCAGTTTTAGACGCAGCAAATGATTTTAGCTCAATAGAGGCCATCGATTGGTTAAAATTCGAAAAATTAAACTACGTTAAACTTACAAATTACTATTTTCTCAAGAAAGCCAAGAGAAAAAAATGTTTTATTTTGACACATTCTACCAGTATACGAAGTTTAAAAGTGTTTAGTTAACTAGAAATTATGTTGAAAACTGCCGTTCAAAAGGAAAAGATCCCGGAGATTTTTTCTGCATTACTTTATGGGAAAAGTTCGTTTTATGTACCATCAAATGTGCCTTTAAAAAAATGGTAGGGTATGATTTGGAAGATGTCTGACTGTTATATAGATAGCATGTCGAAATAAGTTTGGCATTGAATTGCGAGTATACGGCATTTGACGGGTTTCTTCGCAATTTCTGTGGATCCTGTTGAATTTCACCCCAAAGGTGTGGATAGATCGAAAGGTAAAAGTCATTTGCCCAAAAGCCATTTACCATACGCGACAATGGGGTGGAATCCAAGAACTTAAAGCTGCGACGCAAACTTCTTAACCCTACAGCTATTGGTAAAAATAAAACGAAAACAAAAAGAGCACATTTACGAAAAAAAAAAAAAAGAACGGTGAAACTGAGATCTGAAAGCTATTCGGCCATGCTTGCGATTGTTTGTGGTTAAGACTAAACAACGCGAACGACGACAACAACAATAACATCAATACAAGTAATTTAAACCAGACTAAAAGACAAAAAATAACAACCCCCGTTCCGCTAAATAGAAAAAACACAAGCAAGAAAATCAAAGCTCATCCACAGTGACCCATCTCTCCTTTATAGTTTAAACACCTCTACAACTATTACTACCACTACTACTGTCACTACTATTAACACGACGACACCACCCAGTGTCTCGCCTCCCTCACTTATTGCGCCGAAGCCAAACGCCGACAATCTTTTCTCTAAACTCTTGATTGCTGCTCCTCAAAGACTAATTATCTTATCATATGCACCCGTCACGGCTGACTGCCGGGAGCCGTCCAACGACGCTGTGTAGTGACACTTCCGGTCGATGATTCTGCTTTCGCCATCATTGATAGCGTTTTTGGCCTTTTTACAACGCTCTACAACTAACGAAAACAAACAGGCCGACAGCAGCCCGTCACGCTATATATATATATATATATATATATGGGTGTGTGTGTGTGTGTGTGTGTGGTGTGTGTGTGTGTGTGTGTGTGCGTGTATGCCTGTGTGTATGTATGTATATACATAAAATTACCCGCATACATACATACATATTCACACACACACACACATTAATACACATATGTGTAGGTATGTGTGTGTGTGTAGGTATGCATGTATGTGTGTTTGTGTGTCATGCGTGTTTGTCGATATGGTAATCGAGCAAGCAATTGGCTTTTCAGTGAACGAGGTCAAATGTCAATAGACAGCTGTTCCACAAGAATGATGATGGCGATGGCATTGACGTGAATGGTTGTTAAGGTGGTGGTGGTGGTGGTGGTGGCGGCGGCGGCGGGGATTACAGTGGTGGTGGTGGCGGCGGGGATGACAGTGGTGGTGGTGGTGGTGGTGAGAGATGTAGCTAGGGGCGAGTGTCTATCGCGGAGGTGATACGGTGGTGGCCATGGAGGGCTGATGATCGTCGTGGTCGTAATCGCGATGAGGGGTTGGGGACAAAAGAAGCCACGAAGATGATAAAGTTGTGGTTGTAGATGACAATGACGGCCATGATAATATCGATCGTTATTGTGACGATGATGACGACGGCGGCGACGAGGATGATGATGATGATGATGATGAATTGATGATTGAATATAACGTCGTTATTTTTGTTCTTTTTTTTTTGTTAATATTAATTTTACAAAAAGGCGATATAGTTGATGATCGATATCCTAATGGTTCTTGTTATTATTATTATTATTATTATTATTATTATTATTATTATTATATTATTATTATTATTATTCAGTAGTCTTATTTTTATCACGTACTTTCACTGCACTACACTACTCTGTGTGCCTTAGGTATGTGCTGTGGTTTGTGGTGATGCTCTTATGGTTGCTGTATTGAAAGTCTTTTACATAGGATGTGTGCAGTGCCCAGTAGTGCTATTTTCTGTATGTTATATATACTGCTTGTTAATCATGGTACTTTTGTGATGTATCTATGTGAATATTTTTTAATGCAACTAATGCGCCTATTATGATAGGAATTGTTTGTTTTTAGACTCCACACTCGAGTTACCTCTATTTCCAGATCTTTATATTTTGAAAGCTTCTCCGTTTCTTCTAGAGAAACATTGCCATCTGTTTGTATTGATACATCAATTAGAAAGCATTTTTCTTGGTTTTCTCTGACAACTATATCTGGCCTGTTGGCCTTAATTTCTCTATCTGTGTGTATTGGCATATCCCAAAGTATGGTTGCTTTCTCGTTTTCTTTGACCTTTCCTGGTGTGTGCCTATACCATCTTTTTTCTGCTGCAATTCTATAGTGTTGGCACAGCTTCCAGTGTATGTAGGTCCCAACTCTGTCGTGTCTGTGAATATATTCCATCTTAGCCAGGACTGGGCAGCCAGAGGTAATATGATTTATTGTTTCTTGTCCATCTCTGCAAATTCTGCAGTTACTTGTTATGTTTCTTTTCATTGCATGTTTTTGGTAATTCCTGGTGGGGAAGGCTTTGGTCTTTATGCTGCAATTAAAAATCCTTCATTCTCTGCTTTGAGTTCTGAGCTTCTCAACCATTGTTGGAATTTTGCTTTCTCTATTTCTTTTGCATTTAGTTTAGCCCAGTATTTGCCATGAAGGGGCTTTTCTTGCTATCGTTTTATCATGGTCCGTTGCTGTTCCAGTTTTTGTTTGGATTTCAGTTGTTTAACAGCTTTTCTTGTTTCTTCTTTTTCTTCATAGTTGTTAGGTAGTATGACTTCTTTTTTTGTATTTGTCAGCTTCCTTAAAGAGAAGAAACAGTAATTATTATTATTATTATTATTATTATTATTATTATTATTATTATTATTATTATTATTATTATTATTATTATTATTATTATTATTATTATTATTATTACTATTATTATTATTATTCAGTAGTTTTATTTTTATAGCGTGCTTTCACTTCACTACCGAGCACAGCTCTGTGTGCCTTGGGTATGTGCTGTGATTTGTTGTGATGCTCTGATGGTTATTGTATGGAAAGTGTTCTGCGTAGGATGTGTGCAGTGCCTAGTAGTGCAATTTTCTGTATGTTATATGTGTTTGTAAGTCCTGGTGTTTTTGTTATGTATTTGTCTGAATATTTTTTTATCATGCCTAATGCACCTACTATGATAGGAATTGTTTCTGTTTTTAGATTCCACATTCTAGTTACCTCTGTTTACAGGTCTTTGTATTTTGAGAGTTTCTCCATTTCTTTTAGAGACACGTTGTCATCAGCCGGTATTGATACATCAATTAGAAAGCATTTTTTTTCTTCATGATCTCTGACAACTATATCTGGTCTGTTGGCCTTAATTTCTCTATCTGTGTGTATCGGCATATCCCAGAGTATGGTTGCTTTCTCGTTTTCTGTGACCTTTTCTGGTGTGTGCCTATACCATCTTTTTTCTGTTGTTATTCCATAATGTTGGCATAGCTTCCAATGTATGTAGGTTCCAACTTTGTCATGTCTGTGAATATATTCCTTCTTAGCCAAGACTGGGCAGTTAGAGATAATATGATTTATTGTTTCTTGTCCATCTCCACATATTCTGCAGTTACTTGTAATATTTCTTTTCATTACATGTTTTTGGTAATTTCTGGTGGGGAGGCTTTGGTCTTGTGCTGCAATTAAAAATCCCTCTGTCTCTGCTTTGAGTCCTGAGCTTCTCAACCATTGCCGGGATTTTTCTTTGTCTATTTCTTTTGCGTTTAGTTTAGTCCAGTATTTACCATGAAGGGGCTTTTCTTACCATCGTTTTATCATGGTTCGTTGCTGTTCTATTTTTAGTTTGGATTTCATTTGTTTTATAGCTTTTGTTGTTTCTTCATCTTCTTCTTCTTCTTCATGTTTATTAGGTGGTATGATTTCTTGTTTGTATTTGTCAGCTTCCTTAAATACTGAGAACAGTTTTTTGTTTTGCTCGTGTTTTGCCGCTATCTGGATCAGTTTTCTTCCTTCTGAAGTAGATATTTTTGCAGTCCTATGGTGGTTATTTTATAGTAGTTTTCCAGCTGTATAAGGCCTCTACCACCTTCTATACGTTGTATATATAGTCTTTCTATGTCAGATTTTGGGTGATGCATCCTAGATCCTGTCATTATTTTTCTTGTTTTCCTATCTATTTTGGTCAGTTCATTTCGTGTCCAGTTAAGGATATTGTAGCTGTAACTTATAACTGGGACAGCTAAAGTGTTGATACCTATTATCTTGTTTTTAGCATTGAGCTCTGTGTTTAGTATCGATCTAACTCGTCTATAATATTCTTTTTTATTTTCTCTTTCATTTGTGTGTGTTGTGTCTTATCTAGTTCATGGATTCCTAAGTATTTGTAAGTTTGGCTTTGGTCTAATTCTTTTATTTCATTGGTTTTATCTAGTGTTATGTTGTCACTCTTAACTAGTTTTCCTCTTTTCAGGGTTACTTTGGCGCATTTTTCTAATCCAAATTTCATATCTATTTCTTTGGTAAATCCATGAACTGTCTTTAATAGTGTTTCCAGCTGTTTGTCATTTGCAGCGTATAGTTTTAGGTCATCCATATTATTATTATTATTATTATTATATTATTATTATTATTATTATTATTATTATTATTATTATTATTATTATTATTTTGTCTTCTTTTTTTATCGGCTACATTTTGAGTTCATATGGCCTTTCTCTAGCATCCCCGTACTGCGATTGTTGTTTTGAACAATTTCATCTATAAGGATTTCTTCCGTTGTCCATTCTTTTCCTAGACTTTTATTTTTATTCGTTCTGCATTGGCGTTTTACCTTCATCTTGATAAAAGTCGTTTTCGATTTTTTTTTTTCATTTTTCATTATAGTGAATTATTTGTTTTTTAACAACGATCACTTGTTTCAGGTGCACTTTGATTGCTACTAGACATATTTTCATATTTGTATTCCAGTAATATTTGCATTCTTTCTTGTCATTTGCGTCTTTTTTGCATTGATTTCATTGAAGAGTAAGAAACATTTGCTCTTATTTTCGTTCTTTTACAGTACTTTTATGTTCCATGTTGTTTGTATATGTATTTAAATATTCTCATTTGAGATAATCCTATGGAGTACCCAGCTTTCGTCTGTTTATTCTATGCTTGTTTTCCATGTTATTTGTTTAGCTTTTGATATTCCTATAAAAGTTAATACGAGCAAAGTCTCTCTTTCCTTTGTAACTGTTATGGTTGTCGCATTTATTATCGCGCTTATACAGGTGATACTGATGTTATTGCCAGTTTTTCGTTAAATCTTTGATGGTCAACCTTTGTTTTTTACTGTCGTTATTCTGTCCTAATTAAAATTTACGCTTGAGCCGGTGTAATTGGACTATAAGACTTAAACTTACTTCTATTTCAACGGTATTTTCTATTAAAATTTTGCACTAAAATAGTGTTTGTTTTAGTTTGGAGGTCCAAGAATATAACTGCAAAGTATGCATGTTGTATAGAAATGTATTCCTGTTATATTCATTCATGCCACTTTGTTTCTGTAGAGGATGTAATTCCGGTCTTATATCATCATTATCTTCAGCAGCAGCAGCAGCAACAACAGCAGCGGGATGAGAGTGGAAAACAAGAGTTGAGTCTATAGACATACTTTCAGAAGGCACATAAGTGATGACACTTAGTAATCATAAAAAATCCTGAATATTTGGTGCTTTTGGATTGGTCCGATGTAGTTCCTGTCGTGCCTCCAACATAAGAAAGCTTTTCTTTGTTGATATTGTATCATTGTTTGCTGTCGGCGGCGTCGTAATTAACTTGTTTTAATTAACAACACTCCGTCACAAAATGGATTGAAATGTGCAGAAAACAGTGTTGCTTGGAATTGAACTGAATTCTCCACAGAGTTCTTGAAATTTGGAAAGTATTACCTTAGTTCACTGATTGTGGTGGACAGCTGGCACTTCTCCGGGGAAGTTGCTGTATTAAAGAAAGAAGCTGATAACAGCAACAGCAACAACAATACTACTACTACTACTACTACTACTACTACTACTACTACTACTAATATAATAATAATAATAATAATAATAATAATAATAATAATAATAATAATAATAATAATAATAATAATAATAATAATAATAAAAACTTTCAAAATACAAAGACCTGGAAATAGAGGTAACCAGAATGTGGAATCTAAAAACAGAAACAATTCCTATCATAGTAGGTGCATTAGGCATGATAAAAAATATTCAGACAAATACATAACAAAAACACCAGGACTTACAAACACATATAACATACAGAAAATTGCACTACTAGGCACTGCACACATCCTACGCAGAACACTTTCCATACAATAACCATCAGCGCATCACAACAAATCACAGCACATACCTAAGGCACACAGAGCTGCGCTCGGTAGTGAAGTGAAAGCACGCTATAAAAATAAAACTACTGAACAATAATAATAATAATAATAATAATAATAATAATAATAATAATAATAATAATAATAATAATAATAAAATGCCCTGATGCAGTACTAGGCAGTGGCTCTCATGTCTTCTGATCTTAACTGATTGGAAATGTTATCATGTACATTGTTTTGTCTTGGTATAAAAGATGGGCTACAGCAAATATTCTGCTCAATACCACAGATTTGCTTGTCAGTTGTTTGACCTTAACCAGTTGAGCATGTCCCTTAGTGGCTGACGATATGTGCATCTCTGATCACGAGCAGAAGTAGTTGGGGAGCATCACAGCCATGTGTTGAGAGGGATTCTTTGGAGTTTGGATAATTCACCTTTGGAAACATGGGTGTTTCGTTCAACATCCTTAAACAACCCTTATTCAGGGACCTTTCGAGCGGGATGGTCTACTCGATCAGAAGAAAATTCTAACTGGATCCCACCTGCAAGGTCATGTGCCCTTTTATCATGATATAAGATCACCATGTGGCGCACATATGGTTGCGATGCATGTGCCTAGTGTACCCTTATCAGACGGGTAGTCATGATGGGTATACTGGGCTTCGCATATTTTACCCCAATGTCACTTTGATGGCGTGCACTGCTCTCTCACTCAATATTAATAATAATAATAATAATAATAATAATAATAATAATAATAATAATAATAATAATAATAATATCAGTGATGATGAGGATGATAATTGATAACTGGGCAGAATGTTTAGCAGAAAAGTTAGAGCACCGGGCTAGAAAATTTAGTGAGTCAAGGAAGATTTCGACTTAAATCTCACACGATGGATAAAACGTGAACAAGGCATCAACTGGAAATCATCCAAACAACTAGGTATTTCTTTACAAATTTCTTTTTCTCAATTCATAACATTATCATTGCTATTATTATTATTATTATTATTATTATTATTATTATTATTATTGAGATTGTTGTAGTTGTTATCATCACCATCATCATCATCATCATCATCATCATCATCATCATCATCATCATCATCATCATCATCATCATCATCATTATTATTATTATTGTGATTGTTATTGTTGCTATCGTTATTATTGTTACTACTACTACTACTACTACTACTACTACTACTACTACTACTACTACTATTACGCTTTTGTTTACTCAACATCACCACCTCAAAAAAAAAAAGGAGGAAAACGATAAATTGCTCCTAAGATACTTCCCAACGTTTGTTCAAGCATGTTAAGGGGGTCTTTAAATAAAGATCATGGACCCCAAGGTCGGTTTGTTGTTTGCAATAGGGCCAAAACACATCAGGGTTCTGTTGTTATAAGCTTGTCGTAAAGGCGCTGAAAAATACATCACGAAATTTTGTACAAGCTGATAAGTATCTCATATGGGAGTGCGCGTACGCGTGTGCGTGAGTGAGGGTATGAGGTGTATGACTGTATGCATGCGTCCATGCGAGTGCGAATACATGAATATGATGGTATGAATACATACATACATACATACATACATACATACATACATACATACATACATACATACATACAATCATGCATACATACATACATATACTCATTTACATATACAGTGGGGAGTGGGGGGAAATAAATATTCGTGCACGTCAAAATTCTTTATTTATTTAATTTCTAATGAACATAAATGGGATATACCAATACTATATTTGCATACACATGCATAAACTAAGAATATGCAAAAGAAACTAATAAATTATAGTAACTAAGGAATTTATATTCAATTATAAATATTTAGGGGTGAAAATTTTTCATACAGAACATAAATATCTGATAATTCTGATTTAATACTTCGTAGCATAACCATTATTCAGTTCCACTTCAACCAATCTCTTCTTGTAGTTCTTAATCAATGACTCCTATGTTTCTTTAGGAATGTTTTCCCATTCTTCTTGACAAATTTTCTTCAAATCAGCAATGCACGTTGGGGCTCTTGAATGAATTTTAATTTTCAAATAATGCCACAAATTTTCAATGGGGTTCAAGTCAGGTGACTGGCTTGGCCATTCAAATAATAATTCTATATTGTGATCGACAATCCATTTTTTTGTAGACTTCGCCGTGTGCTTAGGATTGTTATCCTAAGCACACGGCGAAGACCCACCCTTCACAAAGACCCACTCTTCACAAGACCCACCCTTCACAAAGCTGGAGCTTTTCTACAGAGTCCCATAAATCATTGTTCAAAATATTTTGGTACATCTCTACATTCATTCTACCATCTATCACATGTAAATTGCCAGTACCATTTGCAGAGAAACAGCCCCACACCATGATGTTGCCACCTCCAAACTTTACGGTAGGAATTGTTTTACGGCGAATAGGCAGTACCATATTTCCTCCGAACATGGCTACACGAATTTCGTCCAAACAATTCAATTTTCGACTCGTCTGTTCATAGAGCATTTTCCTAGAATGTATCAGATTTATCTTTATGTTCATAAACAAATTTTCAACGGGCATTTCTATGCCTTTCAGTCAACAGTAGAGTTTTTCTAGGAGAGCGTGATTTCAGTTCATTCCTATGAAGTTCATTGCTGATTGTTCGTAGTGTAATACTAATCCCTGAAGCTAACAAATCTTATTGCAACTCCTTTCTGGTGATCATTGTGTATTTTTCCGATTCTTTGCTTCGTTTTTCTTAAAGATCTGGGGGAAATCTTGCGTGGTGCACCGGATCTTATTCTGTTTACAACAGTTCCCGATTTTTAAATATCTTTGAATAAATGAAGATATGGTAGAAAATGGAATACAAAGGGTCTCTAATATTTTCCTGTATCTTTTACCTGCTTTCCACTGTTCAATAATTAAGTTTTTCACTGAATTTGTGAGTTCTTTACTTTTCGCCATTATAACGATACTACTTTATGTTGTCTCAATGCTGAATGAAGAAGCTAGTGTTTTGACACTTAAAAATGACAACTGACAAGATTATTGGAACAAACGAGAAAGTTCTAGTAAAAAAAAAATATTTTAACAGTATTTTGTGGCATGGAAAATCATAAATTTTTTCTGTATGAATACTTTTTTCACCCCTAAATATTTATAATTGTATATAAATTCATTAGTTACTATAATTTATTAGTTTCTTTTGAATATTCTTAGTTTATGCATGTGTATGCAAATATAGTATTGGTATATCCCATTTATGTTCATTAGAAATTAAATAAAGAAAGAATTTTGACGTGCACGAATATTTATTTCCCCCCACTGTATGTATGTGTGTATGTATATACGCGCACTCACACACACACACACACACACACACACACATATATATGTACCTTGAACGGTGGGTGGTGTGGGTTAAATTTCAGATGTGCTACCAGAATTAGAGATTTGGTTGGTTGCGTGCGCTGTGGTCGATGGCCCGGATTTGCTTCTAGAAAGAAAAAGATATTGGAAGGAGAACTGGTCCGGGATCGGGCTGGAGATTTCGATCCTGGGAAAACCGGAAATCTCTGAACAAAGTACCCAAGAATAATAATGATGACGATGATAATGATTTCAATTTTTGGCACAAGGCCAACAAGTTTAAGGGAGGGTATAAGTCGATTACATCAACCCCAGTGCGTAACTAGTACTTATTTTATCAACTCCGAAAGGATGAAAGGCAAAGTCGGCCTTAGCGGAATTTGAACTGAGAATGTACAGAGAGACGGAATACCTATTTCTTTATTACCCATAAGGGGCTAAACACAGAGAGGACAAACAAGGGCAGATAAACGGATTAAGTCGATTACATCGACCCCAGTGTGTAACTGGTACTTAATTTATCGACCCCGAAAGGATGAAAGGCAAAGTCGACCTCGGTGGAATTTGAACTCAGAACGTAGCGACAGACGGAATACCCTATTTCTTTACTACCCACAAGGGGCTAAACACAGAGAAGACAAACTAGGACAGACACACGGATTTAGTCGATTATATCGACCCCAGTGCGTAATTGGTACTTATTTAATCGACCCCGAAAAGATGAAATGCAAAGTCGACCTTGGCGGAATTTGAACTCAGAACGTAACGGCAGACGAAACATGGCTATGCATTTCGCCCGGCGTGCTAACGTTTCTGCCAGCTCGCCGCCTTACTGTGATTAATGATACTGATAAATGGTTGAAGGTGATTGGAATAGAATGTTCTGTAGAGAGTCTGCATAAAATTCGCCTCTTAGGATCAGGGAAGATTATCAGAAGGGCTTTGAGTACTTGAAAGATTATTGAAAGCTTGAGGTTGTCTAAGGTTACGGGCTGTAACCCACTACCCACATAAATTCTATGAAGGTGGGTCAAAGAACGAAGGTGAATCAAACTGAATGATGATGATGATGATGATGATGACGACGATGATGTTGAAAATGATTTCTTTATTACTACTTTCTTCACACATACAATAAAGCATGCATACACTTTACAAAGATGTGGATAACGTTTACAAAGTTACATAAATATGGAGTCCTAAATTCTTTAGATGTGTATGGACATGTTTCAAATTTGATATAAATTAAGTGCACACAATAATACAAAAAAAAAGAAAAATAAATAGCTTAAAGCCCTTGGAGAAAGAAGAGCAATCCAAATACACAGGTGAGGGTATATATAAGCGAAGTCATTTTAAACGAGGAAAGACTTTGTCCGTCTGCCACTCCACTTATTTGAATCAGTACTTCCAGATCCACCATTCAGCGTTAGATTTTGCGTTGATTTAAAAACATACAACGCCTCCTGAGAAAACTTGTTTGACAGCCTGGGAGACAATTGATGCGAACTTAACAGCCTATCACTTCTGTCACTGTCAATGCTATTCTTGTTAAAGTATTATATATATATATATATATATATATTTGTATTTAGGAATGGTCATTTTGCCAGTTTAGCCAATAAAAACACACGCACTATATATTTGGTGTTACTTTGCTTCAGCGTTATTTATTTTTTACATTAATCTTAATCTTATTTCAGCCAGAGTTCTTTCGTCACACTCCTGTGACCTCATCAGTGGTCCTTTGCTTTCTTCTTTCTTATTTGTATGTCTCTCCTTACTAACGGTCAGCCATTTTGTATTTTGTATTTCTATTGTATGTGTTTTCATTTGCGCATGCGTATATCTCTATGTGTGTCTATTTTTAGTCAGTGTGTGTGTGGCGGGAGTGCCTGTAATATTTGTATCTCCTGTTTATATACATGATCTTAGTAGTTTCTGCCCCAGTAGACGTTCAAGAGGTAGACCACCCACAATTACTTCTATGACTACGAAGACCCATATAGAGAGATGGAGTGGATGAACCAGAGCCATACGGACCCCCGCAAATGTCCATCAGGTAAAGAAAATGATCGCACATGCACTAGGAGCTAGTATAAGAGTTACCCTAAAAGGCCACACGTTTAAGTTTAACAATAATATATATGCCCAGGACGAGGGGGTAGCCATCAGCGTTAGTATCGCCGGTGATGTGGCCAAACTTTTCATGGTATGGTGGAACAGAAGGCTTAAGGAACGCCCAACATAGAACTCCATACTCGTGAACATGTACTCTCGCTATGTTGATGATATCAACATAGTCGTAAAGGCACCCCCACAAGAGAGTACTGTTGAAATAGAAATAGAAACAAATACTATGGAGAGCATCCAGCAAATAACTAACTTCTTACCGTTTTTACTTCTTACATTTCAGTTTTACTTCTACGTTTTCCGTTTTTAACCTTCCGCGTTTTCTATATACCGCCTTCTCACCCTTTTTCGCGTTTCTTCTCTTATTCAATCTTTTTAGTTCGTTATGACATGTGGTTTGTGCCTGAAGAATATGTTTGCGATATTTCTCAACATTTGAAACTATTAGCAACACTTAAAGAAGACATTATTGTGTCCTTTGAATAAATGAAATATATATATATATATATATATATATATATATATATATATATACACACACATACACACATTCGTATTTGTATGTAAGCATGCACATATGTATACATACATACATATATACATACATACATACATACATACATACATACATACATACATACATACATACATACATACATACATACATGTATATGTTTTTCACTAGCAAGGTTGTGAAGGAATTCATCTTGTTTTGTTCGTCATTTAGCTCTTAAGAACGGTTGTAGATTTTTATAGTCTCAGATATTGCGATCATTTTGTAGCGTATGAACTAAGGATTTGCGTTCTCTCCCCATGAACCCGAGTTCCGCCATACTTTGCTCCAGACGGCTTGGTATGTATCCTGTAGCTCTAATGATAATGCGTATGAAGCGGATATGCAAACTCCTTATCAATGGTCCACAGATGTCATCTTTTTCTTGTATGTATACTTATGTGTATGAATATGTATGCATGTAAGAATGTATGTGTGTATATGTATGTATATATGTATATACATATATGTATACAAACACAATTGCAGCGTGGAAGGTGTTTATAAGTCATTTAAGAAACACACAAAAACCGTTAGATTCACTTCAACATTTAAATTTAATTTGTCAAAATATTTTCGTCTTTTTGAGACCGCGACCTGTTCACTGACAAAATTTCGTGCTGCACGGAGTTTTGTCAGTGAACAGCAGGACAGCTGACCTCTATGATGTTACATACTTTTGGTTTCTGTCTGTCTGTATGTATGTATGTTATGTATAAGAGTTCTGAACTCTTCTTTTTATCTATTTGCTAAAGACTTTTATAAAACTGGAAGAAAATATGAAATCTCCGAGACAGGTAACGGAACGTGAAGATGAAAACATACATCAGGACACATCTTCAAATCCGAGTCATGGTGAAAACGTCTGCAAAATCGTACAAGCTCCAATTTAATTTATGAATGAGTGTAGCGCAGTGTTTCGTCTCTCCAATTTTACTCACAAGCCAGGGTAGTCTCCCAGCATAGCCGCAGTCCAATGACTGAAACACGTAACAGATAAAAGATAACAGAGCGTGAAGATTGGTAGAATTATCAGAGCCTTGCAGTGTTTAGTCATTGCACATTACATCCTAAGTCCATACCACGGCTGTCAAGGTAGACTCTACCTTACACACTTCAAGCAATGAGAAGAGAAAGTACCCGTTACTGATCTCGGTGGAATCGAGTGTTCCTCTCCTCCGCATTTTAGAACTTCTGCCTATTTGGGAAAAATATTTTTTACATTCAGCTCTGTAATAGCGAAGCAACAATAGCAGAAAGATTTTGTAAATGTTATTGCTGCAGATGAATGTAACACTGTGTGTGTGTGTGTGTGTGTGTGTGTGTGTGTGTGTGTGTGTGTGTGTGTGTGTGTGTGTGTGTGTGTGTGTGTGTGTGTGTGTGTGCGTGTGTGTGTGTGTGTGTGTGTGTGTGCGCGTGTGTGTGTGACTGTATCTCTAAGTCTGTGTGTGAGTATGTGTAAGAAAGTCGTATTTGTGTGTGAGTATAAGTGGAACGTAAAATGTGTGTGTGCGAGTGTAAGCAGAAAATGTAGAATGTGTGTGTGTGTGTGTGTGTGGAAGCTGCCGAGGGAGGAATTTAAACATGTTTCTGCTTGTGTAGCAATACAAACATATGACAGTTATCAACAATGTTGACATCATCCAAGGGAATCCGACCAAATTACCAAAGCAAAGAACACACTGTCTCTGTATGTGTAACGATGTTTATCTCAGTCTGTTTGTGCCTATGCAGGGGTCGGGTAGAAAGGGTTAGGGTGGATGTCCCATGTAGCAGCTGTTTGCGGTAAAACACCCTCTACCTCGCCACGATTTTGCAGCAAAAAGTACAATTACTAAAATAGCTGTCATCATAAAATCAACTCATAGAAAAGCTGTGCGCCAGCACACACTCACAGGCAAATATACATTTTTATGTGTGTTTAACACACACACACACACATATATGCATATACGTATATGTGCTTACACAATATATATATGTATGAATATATGTATATATGCATGTATATATGTATGTGTGTATGTATTAATCTATGTATGTATATGTCGTTATTCAGTTTATTGCTAGATTTCTTACCAATAGAGAAAGAACCGGTTTCTAACCTAGATCCAGGGCTCCTTCATTGGAACATCAACGTCAGCAACAGGTTATTTTTGTATGTATGTATGTATGTATGTATGTATGTATGTATGTATGTATGTATGTATGTATGTATGTATGCATGTATGTGTGTGCAGATTTGAATGTTTTATGTATGTATTCTCATGCATATAGTTACATATCTAGACATGCTCATATATATTTAAAGGATAAACTGGAAAGTTTTACAGACTTTTACAGTTCCAGTGATGGACTGGATCTGTAGTCTTCGAATTAGCTTTCTCCTTTCAGGTTTTGAGAAGCCTAATTTATCAAGATTGATATTTAGGCAGTGTATTACAAATCCCAGGGCTCCAATAATTACAGGTATTAACATGAACTTGTAATTTGGATAGAGTAACTGCAGATTTCTCAATAGTTCAGCATAGGTGTTCTCTTTATCACTGATCTTCAGCTTTATGATAACATCCGCTGGGCAGCTAATTTCCACAACTGTACACATTTCTTTTCTCTAACCCAAATCATAATATCAGGTCTGTTGTGCTTACATTTTATTGGGGCCTTCACTGGTGCATTCCACCAGTATTCCTTTTTATTATGAGTAGGTATGGCTTCTACCATACTGTGGGTTCTTATTTGTTTGTCCTCGGGGTTATCCTTCCGACAGATTTCTTTATAGAATGTCCTAGCTACAGCGTCATGTCTCATCGGTAGATAATATTGTGATGTCATTTTCGGACAACTGCTTATGATGTGGATGATATCTTCAGTGTGAACTCCACAAAGTTTGCATCGGTTGACACATTTTACAGCTTTTCCTGCATTTCTATCCCTTTTGTGCATCAAGTACTTGGTTGATATTTTCTGTTCCTAGATTGCAAACGCACACCCTTCAACGTGGGAGGAAATAATCACCAGCATCCAAACAGTCATAAACAATCGTTTTATTCCGACCCCGCTCCGGTCACTCTTCGAGATCAATAAAATGGAATGTGTCTAGTACCAGGCATTTCTAGATGGCATTTCCTAAATTTGAATGGAATTGCAATAGCAGGCTAAATGAACGCAGAGGCACGTGTATGCGCGCGCGCACCCCCCTCTCTCACTCACACACACACTCACACTCAAAAAGTGGTCTTAACCTCATTATAGGGTCCCGGAAACTGGAGAACCTACTTACACAATGTAAAAGTGTACCAAAGCATAGAAAGATAAAAAAAAAGTGGCTGCGTAAAGAGGTCAGACCTTTAGACAACACTACATGCAGTTATATGCACGCACTCGTGCGCATACATGTATTAATATAGACGAAGTGGTGTTGATAGGTGCCTGGCTTTGAGTAAAGAAAATACAGGAAGATCAGTTAATTATGATTTTATTCAGCATATTCCCCTCTCAGATTGGCACTCTTACTGCAGCGGTCCTGCAGTTTTTCTAAGACCTGTAAGAGAACAAAATAACTCAAGAGGCTGGGCCTCCAACTAGGCCTTTCATGAAATCACTGAAGTCAGGAGCTTTCAGGGCGCCCCTCTTCGTATGTACACACACACACACACACTCACACACACACACGTGTATGTACGAATGTATGCACGGATATATATATATATAATATATATATATATATATATATATTATATATATATATATATATATATATATGTACGAATGTATGCACGGATATATATATATATAATATATATATATATATAACAAGCATGGGTGTGTGGATGCGCAGATGTTGCTGTGTGCAGGCGCAGACATGGCTGTCTGGTAAGAAGCTTGCTGTTCAACCACATGGCTCTGGGTTCCGTCCCACTACGTGGCACCTTGAGCAAGTATCTTCTTTTATAGCCTTGGACCGACCATAGCCTTATGAGTGGATTGAGGCGGGAATTGAAAGAAGCCCGGTGTGTATATATATTTATATTGTCTATCTGGATGTTTTGCGTTCTTGTCCCATTTTGTATATATATATATATATATATATATATATATATTATATATATATATATGATATGGAAACCAAAAATAATAAATTGAACAATTAAATAATTTAATCATTAAATGATAGATTCAATTCCTTTCAAGGAGATATGATAAACCTATTATAATGAGTAATACTACATGTACTATTTATATTTTTCATACTCTTTATATTGTGATGTAATCTTTGGACCAACAATGTTTGCGGCTGAAGAGAGCTTTAAACCATCTTTTATATCAATAATACACTGATGTAATAACGGATTGTTTATAAAGCTTGAAACACATGTACCGCGATATCCTCTGTGTTCTGTTTTTAATTTATATTTGATATATACTCTCTCACCTCTGCCACTATCTGGCACATACAGGTGCTTACACTTATCAAGTATTTACTCTATATTTTCAGTACCTATATATATATATATCCGTGTTAGTTTCTTTTGCTCTTTTTTCCGTGAAAACGAGTATTTCTAGTTTTTGTGAAAATTTGTTGGTACGTAACCTAACTTACTTGTAACGATGGGTACAAAGGAGAATTCATAGAACTCAGAATACAAGAGTTGTAAGTTCCGCATTAATTTGCCATAAATGTTCTCTTTTTTATTGGACTTTTGATTGTACATTAACGCCTGCTGGGCAGTTGACCTCTACAACAGTGCATACATTTTGTTCCCTACCCTATAGAACAATTTCAGCTCTGTTATGTTGGCATCGAATTAATGTTTTTATTAGTGTTCCGCCAGTTTTCGTTCTTTTTAAAGGTGTGAATACCTGCTGGTTCTAACATGTTTTTGATGTATACGTCAGGGTAGTCCTTTCTACAGATAACATTGTAAATGGGCTTTGCAACTATATCAAGCTTCAGGAGCAGTTAGCATTTTGCAGGCAGTTTGGGGCAACTGCTGATGATGTGGGTGATCTCTTCCACACTGGTATAGCAGAGCCAGCAATTTTTATCACAGCGTGGGGGCTTAGTGGTATCCCCTGATCCTGGATAACAAAAGCATATCCTTCCAGGTGAAATGTACTCTATCTATCGCATGCCCAAGAGAGCCTGCTCTTCCTGTCAAAGCTGTTGTTGCCCTCTGACCTTACCGAATATGTATCTTTGCAGTGCTTTTTGCTGGTTTGATACGTGCTTTTCTTCCAAGCTTCTCTTATATATGTAGGTCATCATTCAGTTTTATTTCAAGATTTCTTGCCAATAGAGAAAGAGCCATTTTCTAACCTAGATTCAAAGCTGCTTCATTGGAAATTCAAAAACATCAACAAAGTATTTTTGTATGTATGTATGTATGTATGTATGTATGTATGTATTATGTATGTATGTATGTATGCATGTATGTATATTTTTGTAGACGACTTGAAGATTTATGCTAAAAGTGTTAACAATACCCCAAAACAAATGGAATTAATAACGTTTTCAGCTGATATAGACAAGGAAATTACCCAAAAGAAATGTTCATATTTCGTTATAGAACGAGGAAAGCCAGTCCCGCAAACCCAAAATCTGTGCATCAATGATCTCTCTATCTCCCCCATTCCACACAGAAAATGTGTCTTCTATTTTTTAATTATTATATTGTTCCTCCACTGTGGAGGAACAAAGATACAATGCTCTATCTTTGAGATTTAGTTAACATTTGGAACTTGAGAAAAGTCTTGCATATTTTTATTGTTCCACCCACAGATTGGATTTTTGATGTACGAATCAGCCGGTCAATTTCTCTTACTGAAAATCCCAGTTTATCCAGATTCTTCTTTAAGCATTCACTAACAAACCCTATTGCTCCACTTATTGTTGGTATGAATATGAATTCATAGTCTGGATATGAAGGCTGGAGGTTTCGAAGTATTTGTCCATAAATATCCTCTTTTTCTTTGATTTTCAAAGAGATATTTATATCTGTAGGGTAGCTAAACTCTATGATGGTACATACTTTTAACTCACTGTCACAAACAACAATATCCAGCCTGTTGTGTTTACATTTGTCAGAAGTTTTGATGGGAATATTCCACCAGTATTCCTTGAGTTGGTGTTTATGAATGTATTCCATAACAGATGGATTTTCTAAGTTTATTTCAGGACAGCCTTTCTTGCGGATGACATTGTAAATTGTTTTAGTAACCACATCGTGCTGCATAAGGAGTTAGTACCGTGACGACATTTTAGGGCAGTTGCTAATCACATGCATAATGTCTTCCACAGAAACATGACACACCCTACACATGCGGTTGCACCTTAGTATTATAAGAGCGCCACTGTCTCACTTGTTCACCAGATACATTGTGGCAATCTCCTGTTTTTGGAGTGCACGCGCATAGCCTTCAAAGTGTGATGTGATGTAGTGGTTTTGTGTCCAAGAGAGGCTGCTCTTCGTGTCAATTCTGCTGTCTTCTTCAAGACTCCGGGCAACATACTCATGCATGGTCCTTTGTTTTTTTTTTGTTTGCTGAATGCTCTCCGTCCATATATACTTCTCTAAAGTAAGAGAGCCCAACTGCTTTGGGGCTGTATAGAAGATCATCAGGAAGAGTTTTTCTTGAGGTGTTCACTGCCAACTCGTACAATATTGCTCAACTCATTTTCAGGACTGCATTGATATAATTATTTTGCTGCTCTTGTTTAGCAGGCGGTGCCTGAGTGATACCACACGGCATTCGAAGGCCGTCTGTACTGATCTCAGGCCTCTATCACATTAATTTCTTCTTAGGTAGAGCCTGTCAACATCACTGTTTCTGTGGAAGTTCCAAGTTGTTGTCAGGATTTTGCGGGTTTTGATATCTATGGTGTGGAGTATCCCAAATGTTGGGATCAGCACTGATACTGCAAATGCATTCTGGGATATTGTTTTGTTGTAAGAGGAGAGTTCCGACTGCCATATTTCCCTAAGTCTGGTGTAATCTACTCGGATCTCTCTATCTTTATTCACGGTGCCTTCATATGATAGGTACTTGTAACATTCTTTGAATAGAATGGGGGAGATAGAGAGACCGTTGATGCACAGGTTTGGGGTCTGTTGGACTGACTTTCCTTGTTCTACAACCAAATATGACAATTTCTTTGGGTTAAATTCCTTGCCTATATCAGCGGAAAATGTTATTAATTCCAGTTGTTTTTGTCATTGTTAACACTTTTAGCATAAATCTTCAGGTCGTCTACAAAGAAATTATGAGTTCCATTGATATTTCTTGCAGTTGAAGATTCTAGCATGTAACCATTTGTTTTCTGTAGTTGGAACGATAATGGATTCAGTGCCAAAACGAAAAGAAGTACAGAAAGACTATCTCCCAGGAATATTCCCTTTGTAATGACTATACTATTAGAAACAATTATTCTGCTCTCAATTTTAAGGGTAAGAATAGTTGTCCATGGCTTTGTGAATCTCTCTATAACAGTAATTAAAGTAGTAGGTACCTTTGCCAGTTATAGGCACCTCAACAACCATGAATCAGGGATAGAGTCGAATGCCTTCTTATAGTCAAGCCATACTGTCACAAGGTTTCTGTGTTATTTTCTTACTTCAGACAGTCCAGCTTTGTTTATTAAAAGTTCTTCGGCACATCAGACACAATGTTGTTTGACTCACAATGGTCCTGAAGGAATTGGTTGAGGCAACTTGTGTACAGTTTGTACATTATGTTTAAGCAAGCAATGGGCCTGTAGTTTTCTGTAGTAAGCCAATGTGGTATATCAGTCTGACCTTCCGTATATATGTATGTATGTATGTGTGTATGTATGTATGTATGTATGTATGTATGTATGTATGTATGTACTACGTACGTATTTATGTATGTATGTATGTATGTATATGAATAGATTTGTATGTTTTGTTTTATATATATATATACTCATGCATATATGTGTATATATAGGCATGCACATATATACTTAAATGATAAACTTCTGGGAAGTTCTACAGATATTTACAGTTCCAGTGATGGCTTGGATCTCCAGTCTTTGAATCAGCTGTCTCCTTTCTGGTTTTCTGAAGCCTTATTTCTCAAGATTGGCTTTTAGGCAGTGTGCTACATATCCCGGGGCTCCAATGATTACAAGAACTTGTAATCTGGATACATTAACTGCAGATTTCTCAATAATTCTTATTCTTATTCGCTGATTTCGCTTTATGCTAACATCCGCTGGGCAGCTAATTCCCGCAACTGTACAGTTTCTCTTCTCTATCCCAAATTCTGATGTCAGTTCTATTCTCTTTACATTTTATCGAGGTTTTCACTGGGACATCCCATCAGTATTCCTTTTCATCATGAGTGGTTATGGCTTCTACTACACTGTGACTTCTTATTTCTTAGTCCTAGGGGGTGGGGTTATCCTTCGAACGCATCTCATTATACAGTATCCTAACTCCAACACCATATCTCTTCGGTAGATAATACCGTGATGACATTTTCGGGCACTGCTTAATATGTGAGTGATATCTTCGGTGTTAACTCCACAAAGTCTGCATCGGTTGTCACATGTTGTTGCTTTTCCTGCATCCCTCACCCTTTTGTGCATCAGCTATTTGGCTGATGTATCCTGTTCCTGGAATGCAAACGCATACCCTTCAAAATGAATGCTAGTCTTCCGGCTATTGGTCCATGATAGAATGGTTTGATGAGTAATGTTACCATCACGTCGGAGCTTTCTACTAACATATACATGCATGATCTTCTGCTCATATTTGCTCATCCTTTCATCTAATGACACGTTGCGTAGAGTCGTGCGACTTCTGTGGACATGTATTTGAGTTTATCAGACAAGGAATATTTCTCAAGGGTGTAAGGGTGTATGTATGTATGTATGTATGTATGTATGTATGTATGTATGTATGTATGTATGTATGTATGTATGTATATCACTTTATCTTATATTAAACTTTTTAATACGTTTTGATAGTTATATTTATAAAAAATATATATATAAATAGTAATAATAATTAAAATAAAATAATAAAATATATATATATATACATATATAAAAAAATTTATGAGTATAAATAAATAAATAAATAATTTTAAAAATTCTAACTTTAAATTTAAATAATTTAAATTTTGAATTTTTATTTTATATATTTTGTATATGTATATTAATTAATTTTATTTCTATGTATTGGTTTATGTTTTTCACTGTTTGATTTGCCTAATAGCGGTTTATCTCTAATTTAATATATATATATATATATATATATATATATATATATATTAATTTATATATAATTTCAAAATTGAGGGAGATAAATTAATATTAATTTTAATATCAATTTCAAACAGTAGTCGAGCATTCAAAAAATCTGAGGAGTCAGAGAAAATTCAAATATATGTGTGTATATGGGCGGGCTGGCCTGCTAGTAGCCGGCAGAATGCTAGAAAAAGATCATCAACGATATACACACATATATATATATATATATATATATATATATATAATATATATATATATATACACTATATATATATATAGATATATATATATATATATATATATAATATATATAGTATATATATATATATATACTATATATATATATATATATATAATATATATATATACATAATAGTCTCCCGCCTCCCTTTTCCCCTCACTTACCACCCCACGACCCTACGTCTCCAACGCACCATTCTTCGAGCTTTCCGTCATCTCCAGTCCGACCCGTCCCCTTCACACCTCTTCCCTAACTGACCCCTCCCCTCTTT